>NC_090731.1:140642426-140644926 GCF_036898095.1 Palaemon carinicauda
TCACAAGCTGAGCTGCAACCCTAGCTACAGAAGCAGAATGGACTTCAATGGGGAAATCAAGTAAGTGCAGAAGAAAATTGTATAAGTAGAGGTGGGACTGGGGGAAGAACATGCAGAGAATAGAAGAGGATGGAAAAGGTTGATCCTGCAATCCAGCGGGATTTATAAGCTCGAAAGAAGAACCACCTGTAACAGAAAAATGGAAAAGATACGATGAATAGCCACTTTAGATAAATGAATGGCAAGTAAATTATGCACCGAAAAATTATGTCAACCTGTTTACAAAAATATGTTTGCACTAAGTTAGGGTTTCAGAAGTTCCAAGGATTCAACAACAGTATCAAATTAGGAAGGTCATTCCATAGTTTACCATAGTCGGAATAAAACTATAGAAATGCTGTCGGGTATTATGCTATACTAAACAATTGAGAAAGAATATTAGAATTAACTGCATATTTAATACAGCTTGTTGAATGGCATAGTCTGGGAAAATCTGAATAAAAAGAATAGTTAGTATCATGGAAAATATACAGCATGCTCAATGAGCGGATTGAATAACGGTGAGAGATTATTATTCCTATTAGTGATAAGGAATCTAATAGTCATCAAATTTTAGCCCAATATTTAAGATAACAGTCAGCTGCAGAACACAAGGTGGAGAACATCGTTAGAATTATAGCAGAACAAAATAATTGAATGTTTTTCTCAAGTAAACAAGTACCCGCAAATCCTGAATTATATACTTCAATACACCAATTTTCTTTCAAAATTGAGGAAGAGTAAGGCCAGAAATACTTCTCAAAATGGAATTTGCAATCAAGACTGACATTTAGAAATTTAAAAGAGTTTTATGTTGTAAAAGAAAAATTGCCGATGAAAATACAGTATCTAGGTCGAGAGGATATAATGAATGTTCTAGACATAATAACAATTATACTTTGAATTTTGTTATTGTTTAACTTCATTCGCCATAAATGCACCATGCACTAATTCCAGCTAGTGTATGCGTTCAGAGACTTACCAACATAAGGTCCTTATGATTGTTCAATAATAATAATAATAATAATAATAATAATAATAATAATAATAATAATAATAATAATAATAATAATAATAATAATAATAATAATAATAATAATATTTAGGTAAACGAGAAACTTCTCTTGATTTTGTGTGGATGTACATTCCCTTCTCGGCTTTTGGAAAAATAGCATATCAATCTGCCTTAAGATATGTAATGCATTATCAAACCATGTTCACAGGATTGAAAATATCATAGAATAACTGAGCCTCTTTTCTTGTATATTCCTCTCTAAACGTTTTAGGTGAACGTGAAAATTACTGGCGAGTCCCGGCAGCATCACTGAGGAATGTGAAGATAACACATCCCCTTTAGAGGGAGCGGATGTCTTTCACCTTAAACATTTAGGTGGAATGCGAATGCTGACGGGTTATGTAATTTAATGTAACTCGGAACAAACGAACTATTTCCGTAGCATGCGCACAAAATCTCTAACACACACACATACGGAAGCACCCATCCACCCACAAACACACACAGACTTATATATATATATATATATATATATATATATATATATATATATATATATATATATATATATAAATATATATACTGTATATACATATATATACATATATACTCACACACACACACACACACACACACACACATATATATATATATATATATATATATATATATATATATATATATATATATATATATATATATATATATATATTACGCACCATATGGGAAATTGCCCATTTCATGAAATTGGCAATTTCATGTTCAAATCTTGAAATTTGTTTATATGCAGTTATCAAACCAGAAATAGCAATTTTGAAATCTGCAATATCATGCACAAATCTTTATATTTGCTGATAACTAGTTGTTAAGCCAGAAATTAAAGTATCATAATTACCTATAATTTATATCACATCCCTCAAATGGTTTTTGTTACGACGCAGTTTACTTCGCTCGCAAATAAACATAATTTCACTGCTCCTCTGTTCTGGCAAGGGGTACAGGGATGTACAGCCTACGCCATCCCTGTGGGTCACTATAAGAGTATCATAATTAACTATAATTCATATTATATTCCTCAATGATTTTTGCTCCGTCGTGGCTTACTTCGCTCACAAATAAACATAATCTCGCTGCTCCTCTGTTATGGTAAGCTGTACAGGGGTAAGCTGCGCACGCCAATCACGTGGGTCATTATTTCTTGGATATTTTTACTTGCAAATGAAAGAGGTAATTGGGATATGAAATTCAAGCTCATAGCTTGGGTAAGAAACAATAATTGTGCTAAATGGAGTTCCGGTGTCCTTTTTGTTCAGTGGGCCATGAACAGTTTACATCGTTAAAGAAATACATAAAAGAGAGAATCACATGACTAGGAAAATAGTTATATTTTCGTGCATCATGGCTGTTCATTTCATGAAATGAGCAAGGGTTCATTTGTCCGTTTCA
>NC_090731.1:140649926-140652426 GCF_036898095.1 Palaemon carinicauda
CCGTTTATCTTTTTTATATAAATTTCGGCTTATTTTTCCTTTGTAACAGGGAGACAGCTTTAACACCGTATAGAGGATTTCCAAATAAAAGTGGCAGAACTGAAGTTTCATTAGCCTATTTTTCTAGCTCGAGACTTTCTCATCACACACTTCAAACTTATTTTAATAGCAGTTTTATTAAACTATATTCGTAGCTCTGAACTTTAACATTGTATAAAGGACTGGGGAAATAAAAGTATTCAAACTGTAGTTTCATTAGCTCCTTTTTCTAGCTCAAGACTGATGATACGGCTGATTGCTTCCAGCCTTTCCAGTACTTTCTCATCACCACATTTCGCACTAAATATATTCTTACAGTAGTTTTATCAACCCATTTCGTAGCTTTAAACTTTATCATTGTATAAAGTATTCAAAAATAAAAGTATTCAAAATGCTATATCATCCCCAGACATCGAAATGAAGATATTTTAACAGCAGCTTTATTAACTTATTTTGGTAGCTTTTGACTTTTGACTTTTTTGTGGGGGTCAAAACTGCTACTACTGCTGATTATTTTAAACCATTCCCAGACTTTCTTATCGACACAATACAGAAAAAAATATACTCTAACAATTGATTTCTTAGCCTATTTTCGTAGCTTTAGACTTTAACTGTAGAGGGAATTTAAAAACAAAAGTATTCAAACTGTAGTTTACTTACTAATGTTACAATTACCAATTTAAGATTTTCTTAAATAATTATAAACTAAGAGATTCTTTGATTTAAAAGCTCAAGATAGAGATGACTGGCGAAATCTAACTGAGGCCCTTTGCGTCAATAGGCGTAGGGAGATATGATGATGATGTAGTTTCATTAACCCCTTTTTCTAGCTCAAGACTACTGTTACTGCCGATTGCTTCCAGTCTTTCCAGGACTTTCTCGTTATCTCATTTCAAACTAAATATATTCTGATACCACTATATAACGGAATTAAAAGTAAAAGTATTAAAACTTTGGTTTTATAATTTTTTTTTCTCAAGACTGCTACTAATGCTGATTGCTTCCAACCTTTCCATATATTTTTCATCACCATTCTTCGAAATATACATATTCAATCAATAGTCTTATTAACCTTTTATCGTATGTTTAGACAACTAATTGTATAGAGGATTAAAAATATAAAATATTCAAACACCATTATTCTAGCTCAAATCTGCTAAGTACTGCTGATTGATTCCAGCCTTTCCAGGACTTTCTCATTAACATACTTCGAAATAACCCTAATCTAGTAGTAGTTGATCAAACTGCTTCCAGCCTTTTCAGGACTTTCTCACCAGCATTCTTCGAAATAGATATATCCGAATAGTATATTTTATGAAACTATGTTCGTAGAGTTAGAATTTGAAAATGTATAGAGGATTAGAAATAAGAATATTCAAACGACATTTTGCTACCTCAAATCTGCTGCTAATGCTGATTGCTTCCAGCCTTTCCAGGACTTTCTCATTAACATACTTCGAAATAACCCTAATCTAGTAGTAGTTGATCAAACTGCTTCCAGCCTTTCCAGGAGTTTCTCATTAACATGCTCCAAAATAACTATAATCTAATAGTAGTTTATTAAATTATTTTCGTAGCGTTAAGATTTCACATTCCATGGAGGATTTTACAATAAAAGCATTCGATCTTTAGTTTCTTTGATCCTATTTCTAGCTCAAAACTGCTGCCTCTGCTCATTGCTTCTAGCATCGCAGGTACTTTTTCACTGACGTACTTCGAAGTAGATATAGTTTATGCTATGAGGTAAGTGTTAGAAGAGGTTGGACAGTAATACGAAAAAATGTTCAATTAGAAGGATACACGCCAAGTGTACTACCCTCAAATAGTGCCTACAGTGCTAAGTTTTTTATGTATACATTAATGCAGAAGTTAGTTAATTAAAACCACGTGATTTAAATGCTGGATGGTTCATCTTGGATGTATAAATGTATGTTTTTATTGTAATGTTTTGGCACAAAGTCGAAAAGATTATGATGTAAAAAGTAATCAATAAATCTTTCAAATGTAAAACATAGATGTATTTTAAGCATTGTACAGCAAGGAGATATTCTACAATAAGTAAATGAATAATAAAAATGTTTGATTTTCCCATCATTTTTTTTATTCATAATTCATAATACACCAATATCGAATAAATTTGAAACAATGACGTCCATAGCCTTACTTTAATATCACCAAGGGATATTGTTTACATAACTTTAATAATAGAAACAATATTTCTATATTCATTTCTTTAAATGAAAACTAGTAATTTGGGTCCCTAGAAAACCACCTGGAATACAAGCTCAACGTTAAGAGATCATTCACTTCCTCGAGAAGATCTATGCTCGCATGGTAATATGTTGGCTTTTCAGTGAATGTGTAGTTCCATTGAGTAGGGTTAAAAAGTTGCACGCTGTCAGTAAGAACGGAGGGATAAATGTAGCGTTCACTGAAAGTTCCAGAAAGTGAGTATGCTCTG
>NC_090731.1:140664926-140782426 GCF_036898095.1 Palaemon carinicauda
ATGTGTGAATAGGGCAGACTATTCCGCGTATGTATAGGCAATGGAAAAAATTATTCGTAACCAGATAAGGATCCAAAGTAGTACTATCTGGCCAGTCTAAGGACCCAATAACTCTCTAGCGGTAGTATTTCGACGGGTTGAGTCTGCTAAGACTAAGTCCCAAAGATCTAACCTTCTAAAAATTATTTGAGCTTTAGCAAAAAGGAAATTTTACCATTCAAAGATAGGAGATTGCTTAGAAGGATCAGTGAGCAATGCAAGCAGTGTTAATGTTCAAGTCTACTTTAAGTAACGGCAAGTCACCAGTACAATAAACATTGGTTCATTACATTGTCAAATGATAACCCAAAGAAAACAATTAGTACTGGTGTTTTTCAACACAGATACCACCATACCATTAATTTCCGGTGTAAAATTGGAACGATATTATTATTATTATTATTATTATTATTATTATTATTATTATTATTATTATTATTATTATTATTATTATTATTATTATCATTATCATTATTACTTGCTAAGCTACAACCCTACTTGGAAAAGCAGGATGCTATAAGACCAGGGGCCCCAACAGGGAAAATAGCCCAGTGAAGAAAGGAAACAAAGAAAAATAAAATATTTTAAGAGTAATAACATTAGAATAAATATTTCTTGTATAAACTATAAAAACTTTAACAAAACAAGAGGAAGAGAAATTAGATAGAATAGTGTGCCCGAGTGTACCCTCAAGCAAGAGAACTCTAACTCAAGACAGTGGAAGACCATCGTACAGAGGCTATGGCACTATCCAAGACTAGAGAACAGTGGTTTGATTTTGGAGTGTCCTTCTCCTAGAAGAGCTGCTTACCAAAGCTAAAGAGGCTCTTCTACCCTTACCAAGAGGAAATTAATCACTGAACAATTACAGTGCAGTAATTAACCCCTTGGGTGAAAAAGAATTGTTTGGTAATATCAGTGCTGTTAGATGTATGAGGACAGAGGAGAATCTGTAAAGAGTAGGCCAGACTATTCGGTGTACGTGTAGGCAAAGGGAAAATGAACCGTAACCAGAGAGAAGGATCTAATGTAGTACTATCTGGCCAGTCAAAGGACCCCATAACTCTCTAGAGGTAGTATCTCAACGAAACCTTAAATCAAGTAGATAATTTTTGCGCCTTACCCAAATCATCTGATTATTAAAATATCTTTAAAAGAACGAAAAAATATTGTTTTCTTATATTTCACAAAAGAAAGGATTTGTCTAGGATGCAGATCAGTAACACCCTCTCCGGAACTGCAGCTAGAATCATTACCTTGAGGAGACTACGACGGTTTAAAGATCTAAAGGTCACTCATGAATAGGAGAGGCAAGGGACAGGACAATGTCCTGGAGACCGAAAATACATAAATATGATCAGCGCCCAAATCCCCTCCCCACCAAGCTAGGACCAGGGAGGGCCAGGCAACAGCCGCTGATGACTCAGCAAGCAGACCCACAGGGTCCCCAAAACAACACATCCTTAGTCCTCAAGGATGGTGAGGTTGCAGACAATGCAGGGACGCTTCCAGCAAGCTACCACAACCAGAAGAAAAAGAAATTTACAGAGAGAGAGAGAGAGAGAGAGAGAGAGAGAGAGAGAGAGAGAGAGAGAGAGAGAGGAGAGAGAGAGAGAGAGAGAGAGTTATTGTAGCTCACACGAATCTTGCTTTGCTAAAAGATGAGTATATGACCATTTTATCTAGATCTGCTTATTTCCTGACAATCAGGAAAAAGTATGTTAAATAATAAACTCTTTTAGTGAAAACATCATAAATCCGTTAATGAAGATTCTTTTTTTTTTTTTATCAAATTAAACATTACATCACAGTGCAATTAGTTAGAAATGTAATATTCTGATTATTCTTTAATAATACAGAAATACTTTTGAAGAAATTTATTTATTTGTACATAGAATTATCAAAATACCTGCTATCTTTTCAATGTCATTTTTGATTTAAAGATAATTGAAATTTTATACATTTGTTTATTATTGTCCAGAAATTTATCGTTCAAAGGCAAAAAACGTATGTATACTTTTGGACATTTGGATATTTTTAGTTGAGTTTATCCATTTACCTCAAGATTGCATTTTATTAACAAATGACTTATAGCCTACGGAACAAGAAAAATCTGATTTTTTTTTTTACAAAGTTTCTAAGATCTGGATCTTATTTTGCCATTAAGGATTATAAGCATACATCAATACCCAACTTCTTAAATCCTGATTCATATATCTAGTTTGTTACCATTTTTAGTATAAATAGATGAATGAATTCGGAATTATTTCGGTAGAGCATGAATCTTTCCTTCTTAATTGAGCTATATCTTATCAGTAAAGGATATTACTCGTAATCATTTGAAAACTGTGATTCTTCACTTTCCTGGGCAACTGTCAGCTGTTTTGTAAAACCGTTGATAATGTTTGGCAATATAAGTGGCAATGATAAATATAGCCAAATTAAATAGAATTGTGTGCCAGAATGTACCCTCAAGCAAGAGAACTCTAACCCAAGACAGTGGAAGACTATGGTACAGAGGCTATGGCACTACCCTAAGACTAGAGAACAATTGTTTGATTTTGGATTGTCCGTCTCCTAGAAGAGCTGCTTACCATAGCTAAAGAGTCTCTTCTACCCTTACCAAGAGGAAAGTAGCCACTGAACAATTACAGTGCCGTAGTTAACCCATTGTGTGAAGAAAATTTGTTTGGTAATCTCAGTGTTGTCAGGTTTATCAGGACAGAGGAGAATCTGTAAAGAATATGCCAGACTATTCGGTGTATGCGTAGGCAAAGGGAAAGTGAACCGTAACCAGAGAGAAGGATCCAATGTAGTACTGTCTGGCCAGTCAAAAGACACTATAACTCTCTAGCGGTAGTATCTCAATGGGTGGCTGGTACCCGGCCCAACCTACTACCTAGGAAATAATCCACCTTTTAATAGCACATGCAGATAAGAGTACAGCTGATTAAAACAGGGTATTTAGCTGTAGTTTGATTATATTTTAAACATTGTTTTTGTCTGCTGGTGAATAGTGTACCAAAAAGGGCAAATTATTGTACTCTGTTTTCAACTCAAGATAAAGTAAATCTTTGCTAAACATCCGAAATTTGCGTGGTCCATACAAAATAATTGTGTATTCAATAGTGAAACATCTATTAGAATTCTATTGTATTTATGTTTACTCATACATTCACATATTAAAGATGAGAAAGTTTTACTCCACGTGAATATATTATGTACTTGAACAGGGCCCAGACGTATTTTACGTCCTTTGATTTAATAATATCACCAGTAATATCATAGAGTCGTGTGACCGTAGACCTGAAATAATCTCTGTTTGCTTACTACGATTGACTTTAATATCGAGGCTGGGGGAAATCGATCTCATTTTTTCTGTTATTGAAAAATTCAGGGTACGATAGACGAATGATTTACTGGAAAAGCGAAGAGAAGAGAAGAGAGAGGATGCTGCATTGGAGAGGAATATTGAGAGTTGAGGAGATTAGAGTTGAAGGGAGTTTGGGGGTGAGGGGAGTTGGGGTGTAACAAGGAGGATATATCATCACAATGGTGTTACACACTGTAGGTTCTGATGTGATATATAAAACGTCAGCTATTCTGCTAGATAGAATTATCAAAATATTTGGTATTATATTTCCTCCATTTTTTTCTATCTTTTTGTATAATCATTTTGCAACTTTTAGAAAAATTACTTTTAATTTTATCAGCTCACAAGTTCTCTCTCTCTCTCTCTCTCTCTCTCTCTCTCTCTCTCTCTCTCTCTCTCTCTCTCTCTCTCTCTGTAAACTACTCCAACCATTTCTTGCCACTTCAACTTGAAATGGACCCAGACTTGATAACATGTCTTTCTGACTTAGAAATTGGCAGGTACTTGGAATTTATCCTGGAAACGCTTCCGTTTATTTATAGGTTGGCAGCTATTGGAAGAGATGGAGGCAGTTTATGGGGAATATATATATATATATATATATATATATATATATATATATATATATATATATGTGTGTATGTGTGTGTGTGTATATATATATATATATATATATATATATATATATATATATATATATATATATATATATGTGTGTGTGTGTGTGTGTGTGTGTATGTGTGTATCTTGGTTTTATTTATATATATATATATATATGTATATATATATATATATATATATATATATATATACTGTATATATATATATATATATATATATATATATATATATATATATATATATATATATATATATATATATAAATCTGTCAATTTATTCATCTATCTTTTTAGTAAGGCTCCAAGTTTCTGATTCACAAGTTAATACTGGTGATACCATCTCATTAAATACTTTTCTTTTTAGAGAAAGTGGCATTCTACTTTTCATAATCTAATTTTGCTTTCCAAAAGCTCTCCATACCATGCTTGTCCATCTTTTAATTTCGGTCTCGTGTCCTGGGGAAACACTTACTGTATGTCCGAAATACGTATCCTCAGTAACAATCTCTATAGGTTCGTCCACAACCCTTATTTGTGGTGTTTCTGCATTTTCATTGAACATTATCTTAGTTTTACTCATATTCATTTTCAGATCTATATTTCTACTTTCTTTACTTAGATCTTCTATCATCTTTTGTAATTCCTCCCATGATTCACTAAAAAGAACTATGTCATCTGCAAATCTTAAGTTGTTAAGGTATTTGCCTTCAATGTTAATTCATTTATTTTTCCAATCTAAATTCTTAAAAACTTCCTCGAGGCAGGCCGTGAATAATCTAGGAGTGATGGAGTTTCCGTGTCTAACTCCTTTCTCAATCAGAATATTCTCAATATCTTCGTGTAGATTTAGGATTGTTGTTTTATCCGCGGGGGTAGAAAGGCTAGTTGAATGATATACTGACGATAAATGGAGCGAAAAGAGTAATATCAGATGATTTTTTTTTTAATGCCAAAGTTAAGTGAGACGTAAGCTAAAGAGAAAATATTGAGGCTGTTGTTGTAAATAGAATAAGGAAAAGTTACCAGTACAATGTGAAAGAACTGGGAACTGGGGTTAAAGACTTGGAATTTGAAGCAGTTACAAAAATCTTAATAAATGAATATCTTGTAAAACTCCATGTTGTCGTCATACGGAGGGAGTATTTGTACGTAAATGAAGGTAGGAAGAATGGACAAAAATATTTATTGAAGATAATGATTTTTAACGAAACACTGTTTCATGAGAGAGGTCAGAGCTAAGCATAACAATACAGTAGAATAATATAGAAGTCAAGAAGGACGTGAAAGATAAAATGCCAGCAATAAAAATTGACCGGAGAAAGAAAACAGGACTATTAGAGAAAAGGAAAAACCGCTCTACAAGGAAGTAAATGCATACTGAAAGGTTGATGAGATAATAAATTCCAGTTAAAATATGTATATTGAGAGAAAATCTCCAATGAATAAAGTCCCAGATCAATTGAGTAGCTATTTGGAAGATTTGTAAAATGTAAAAGACAAAAGAGAGTTGAAGCCGAATAACAAAAGATTGGAAATGATAAGGGAAAAGTTGGAAATGCTTATAAAATTGACTGTTTACTACGTAAACAGAGTAGTTGAGAGGCTGAAAATGGAGAGACTCCAGGAATTGATAGTATTACAAGATTCTGGGGAAAAGAAATTAGATTATGAACACTTGACTCATCAGGTTTTATATTCTGTATCTGAATGTAGAGAATGATCCAAGGGAATTGGTGAGAGAAAAAAATGGTTCCATTGTATGAAGGTAAAATGATAAAGGAGACTGTAAGAATTATAGGCTATGATGTTAATTATCCTACCAATAGAAGAATATGTTAAGAGCTTCATTAGATGGATGACATGGCCGATAGAGGAATAGCATTGTGGTTTCAGGCATGGGGAAGAGTGAGTAGATCAAATGATGTATTGTGCGGCAGATATTTAGAAACTTTAAATTATTGTTATTATTATTATTACTTGCTAAGCTACAACCCTAGTTGGAAAAGCAGGATGCTATAAGCCCAAGGGCTCCAACAGGGAAAATAGCCCAGCGAGGAAAGGAAATAAGGAAAAACTACAAGAAGTTTAAGAACAATAACATTGAAATAAATATTTCATATATAAACTATAAAAACTTGAAAATAACATGAGGAATAGAAACAAGATAGAATAGTGTGTCCGTGTGTACCCTCAAACAAAAGAACTTGGGGGTACTTGTATGTGGAATACATGGACATGAATTAAAAATAAGAAGCAATAGAAAAGCAATTTGGAGGATGCTGCTAAAGTATTACGTGAAAACTAGGTTGCTGAAAGATAATGAAAGGTTGTATATAATGGACGAAGGGTGTGTCAGAAAATGTAAACAGAGGGCCGCTTTTTCGTGCGTGTAAAAGTGGATCACTATGCACAAGATTTTTATTTCTTTATGGTTCCTCAGTATCTTTGGGAATGGAGTGATATAAAAAGTCAAAGAGAGAAAAGTAAACGGAAGTGCAAGGTTATTGAAGAGGATGTGGAATGAGTGATATTTGTACAGTAGATAACATGGATACAGATTATTGAAAGTGTAAGTGTTCGCAAGAGAAAAATGTTAAGAGTAAATGATAAAAAGACTAAAGCAAATAAGGGTAATTGGAGACTAGGAAGATAGATCAATGAATCTTATCTTACTGTAGATTTTCCAGTTGGGTTTATTTAGATATTTTACAATAAATAGATAATGGTATGACGAGAGAACAAGTGAGTTACAGGTTGGTTAAACGCGAAAGGCAGCAGCTGTTGTGCAAAAGACGGGTAAAATTAATTCATTTTGTGGAAGATAAGGTTAGAATGTATTAAAGGAAATAATGAGCCAAATATCCTGACTAAAAGTATTGTAAGAATATTCAGTTTAGATTATAATTTGTTTTGTGCTGTTAAGAGGAAGTTTCTGTGGAGTACTTATGGTGTAAGATCAACTGAAAATATTAGAATGTGATATATAAAAGTGTTAGAATTGTTAGCGTTTCTAAAAGGATGTATCCAGTGTTTCAAGGTGATTTGCTAAGAGGTTTTTGAAAATTGTTCAGAGGAAGGGCCATGAAGAAAAGGAAATGAAGAAGTTAGTCTAAGATAGAATTATACAGCAGATTTCTTATAGAAGGGTTCAATGAGCTGTTGGTGAACCTTCTGTGTATATCCATGAGGTAGCTGATAATAAGATTTAATAATTAAAATCTGAATATGGCAGGTAACATTTTGCTATGTGAGTGTGTTTGTGTATGTGTGTGTTCGTGCCTTTATGCAAATATCATTCAGGATATGTTTACAGCAAACAAATGCTGATCATGTTTCGTAACTAAGCATTTTCTATTCCCACGAAAACGTAGGATATAGAATATCGAAGCAACAACGGCAAACCAGAAAGTTTTACGAAGCTTGTTGAAGTAACAATGATACACTAATGATAGTAAAATATTAGCCATAATGGGGAGATTAGGAAGAACACTGCAATAGGTAATAAGTAATGATTATCTTCAATAAAAACATTAATGCAAGCTTCTAATTTTCTCTTTTATTTAAACATATCTCATATGGGTATATTTACTGTCGATCAAACGTGGATGCTAGTAATTTGACTGGATGGCATTGTCTGATGCATATATATATATATATATATATATATATATATATATATATATATATATATATATATTATATATATATATATATATATATATATATATATATATAAATATATATATATATATATATATATATATATATATATAGAGAGAGAGAGAGAGAGAGAGAGAGAGAGAGAGAGAGAGAGAGAGAGAGAGAGAGAGAGAGAGAGAGAGAGAGAGAGAGAGAGAGAGAGAGAGAGAGAGGAGGGGGGGGGACACATTGTAAAAGAAAAAATGATCGTCAAAGAGATGATATGACGGATGAAATTTTTATGCTAAACATCTTTCATTTAACAGGCATTAGATTGTAACAATTTCTTCCGATCTAATAGTTTATACAGTTAATCATGCATTTGAAAAAGCGACGAGAACCCGCCAAACACTAACATGTCGAGGATTACCAACAACACGACTGGAATCCACAAACAACTTTTAAAGGTCAACTGTATAGACTTCCCGAAACAGCATAAAGCTGAGATAATAACAGACGACGAACAGGAAGAAAGGGGGAATGCATAAATAACTATATAGTAAATCTGGTATTTTGATTTTTATGATACTGCTTATTGTCATACACATGTTTACCTCCGTCAACGAAGTTGGGAGGATGTTATGTTTTTGCGCCTGCTTGACTGTTTGTCCGTTTGTCTCTTTGTCTGTATGTTTGTTTGTTTGTTTGTGGATGACTTCATGGCCACAATAGAGTAATGAGACTTTCAGGGATTAGTTAAGTTCAGTCGTGGAAGTGATTCAATTTTGAAAGTCCTAGGTCAAAGGTCAAGGTTAAGTTTGAGCAACAGGTCGACTGAATTAGCCCTAATGCAAGCTGGTTTCTAGAAATAATCTGCCGTGGCGGGGGTCTGCACTCTCAGAGTGTTTTTCTAGTTTAACATCGTTGTGAGAGATATTTCTTTCAACTTAAAGAAAACACCATGCCATGTCTAAGAATTTTAGGCATTTAAAAACCCACAGTTATATATAGTTTTTATGATTTCCTTTTACCAGGTATATTAAATTTAGAAATCCTAGGAGCTATCTACATAAATCAGGTAATATTACTATGAAAAGTATTGACCTAAATGGATGCTCATCTTGTTATGAAAATAAAAAATTGAATGCAGCTTTACCCGGTGGACTGATTTACCAATACAACTGGTTAAGTTGAGAGAGAGAGAGAGAGAGAGAGAGAGAGAGAGAGAGAGAGAGAGAGAGAGAGAGAGAGAGAGAGAGAGAGAGAGAGAGAGAGACTTTTGTTAGCCCTTTCAACAGATAGCAATCGAAACAAGTTTGGACTTCTGATGTTCCAGCGATACAACCACGAGATTAGGGAGCTCATTCCACAATATTGTGACAGCTGGAATTCTAGAATACTGTGTAGTATTGAATTTTATGATGGAGTAGGCAAGGCTGCTAGATTTAATTGCATACCTAGTACTATGTACCAGATTACCGGTACATTAAAGGAAGATTTAAATGCAAAAGATGGTCAGAATTATGAAAATTCTTATGCAACATAGGCTACATAATTAAAAACTAACTGAACGAGGGTGCCAGAGATTAATACCCACATGAGGAATAAGAAATTTAATAGACAGCAAGTTTTTGCCCATCAAATTCAGATGAAAACCAGACAGGAGAACAATAATCGAAACAAGATAGAATGAAATAATCAAAATGTTTCATCAGGATAGACTGAACACTGAAAACCTTTGAATATTTTTTCTGTATGTATCAGTTTTTATGTGCAATTGAAGAAGAATCAGACTGGACTGGCTTTCCAAAAGTGAATTTGCAACCGAGTCACACCTAGAATTTTGAGTAAGTTATATATTGTTAGAGATATTGTCCATGTAAAGATCTGTGTTGTGAAGCCACTGTCTTTGACTTACAATCATACTTAGAGTTTTATCAGAGCAACTATAGATAGAAATTCAGGAGATTGAATAAATATAAAATAAGAGTAGCATCATATTCATACTTAAGACAAACTTGTGTTCATGGCCAAATCCTATATCATCTATTTATAGTATGAAAAGATGTTACATTTCTATAGTCATTATGATGCCTATCAATAGGCTTACTTATTCTACAATACATATTATCTAAAAATTCAGCATTAATATTAAGAAAGGCCCATTTATTCCAACCCTTTTAGTTTGAAAATAAGACGTGCATGAATAAACACGGTAAAAAAACAAGACCAATCGGCAATCGCACGAATTTCCTGACCACAATCAAGTGGTACAGTTAAGATCATATTATATGCTCTAATGCCTTTGTAAAAGCAGAGTTGCAAACTAACAGGTGGTTCCTTTCGACATACCTGTTTGGACGTTTTGACAAAAGATATTAGGAAAAAACATGGGATAATACTGAAGACTGAGAGGCAGCTTATTGTAGAAATAGGAAAAATAAAAAGGTGCTATTATAGTATGCTATCTACCGCCGATTTTGCTATCTACCACCCCTTTCTGAAATTTTGGAATTGGTTTATTATTTTGTTTATGAGACCCCAATTAACACTACTTTACAATTAACTGGGAAATCACCTAATACTGTCACTGATTGGTTTAATGTGTCTGGAAGTGTGTAGTGTGGTGGTTTCAATTGGAAAGTTCTGAAAAAGGCGAAGATGTATTTCCTGCTTTCTTGAATGATGTAAGATATGTTTACAAGCAGTAGTAGAATAAATTTTTGATTGAATATTTTTCATAGATTATTTTCTTTCAGTTTTGTAATATTTGATTTTTCATTTGATTAACTTGTAACATAGTTGTATGATGAGCTTTGAATAATTTGTGAAAAAGGTTTCCCTACAAACTGCTTATAATTATGCACTCATGTTGTCCAGCCAATAAATATTATTAAACTATCATTAAAGTCCAATGAGGATAACATACTGGTGGTAAGTAATCTGTTTGATAATCCTCATCAAACAGGAGGATTAACATTGACGGTAGATAACATACTTTGTGGTAGATACCATACTATAGTAGAAATTTGACGGTAGATAGCATACTATAATAGAAATTCGACGGTAGATAGCATACTATAATAGCACCAATAAAAATCTTGATGAGAAATCTGAGAATTAGACATACACGAGTAAAAGGCTTACTTATATGAATTTAAGATTACAAATACACCTTATGTAACAGAGGCTATGTAGTGCAGGGCATTTTACACGTAAAAATAAATTGTAAAAAATACCATCTGCAAAGAAATGAAGTGAAAGTAATATTAATCCGGCTCAAATTGAACCACACTTTGAAAAAATCTACTAGGAAAACGTAAAGGTAAGGATGCAGAAGAGAGTGTGAATATTTTTTTTAACTAATAACTAGGCCTACACACTTAATCATCTGTGAAATTAACTATTGTAATCAGAAGAGGAATAATGATTAAATTTGGTCTCTAAACCCACTAAATACTCTTTTGTAAATAATCTTTTGCAACGTTTCTTTACAACTTAATAGGAAAACCATAGGAAGTGATTTTGAATATGAGATACTGTAAAACCTTCAAAAAGGTTGTGAAATATTTGATCAATATGAACAATATCAAAGGAATGGGGAGCATAGATATTATTTGAATAACAGGTATTAAGCCTCATGTTGCGGAGTGAAAATATAATTCATCCCATTCGATGAAGAATTTAATACTTACTAACAAACTAATATCTCAATTTTGTCAACTGCATTGATTAGTTCTAATGTTTAATTTTGTATCATATTCACAACGAGTACTGGTTCCAAGTCCTTTTATAGTTTATATATGACATATCTGTTTTGGTGTTGTTACTGTTTTTGGAATGATTTATTGTTAATAGTTCTCATCATTTATCTATTTCCTTATTTCCTTTCTTCACTGGGCTATTTTTCCCTGTTGGAGCCCTTGGGCTTATAGCATCTTGATTTTCCAACTAGGGTTTTAGTAGCTTGGCTGGTAATAATAATAATAATAATAATAATAATAATAATAATAATAATAATAATAATAACTTCCAAAGAATCCAAAGATTGAGTCAGCTCTCCTACTGAAATAGAAGATTTAGGCCCTCGCTGAGACCAAAGACAATACACGGGAGACGCTGACCGCTTAGTGTTGCCAGATATGGGAATTTATCCATGGATTTGGGGATTTTGGGTGACTGATTGGGATATTCTCTACAAATTTCTATGAAGAAGAAACAAAGATGACTAAACCTTTATATAGTTACAATTAGTTTCCTTGCACTTAAATGAAGTTTAGTGAGTAATTTCTATGTTAGGAAAGCCTACAGGATCAGAAAATAATACATTTAATGAAATGGGGATTTTTGGGTTGTTTTGCTGATTTTATCATAGGTTTTGGGGAATAACCCATCTGGCAACACTGCGCGCTGTTTAGCCCGGTTCAGGTCTTCATCATCTTAGTTTGAGTTGTGTGTTCGTGATTATTTATTACTCAACTAAAGCTTCAGATTTTATAATTGTTTACTCTACAAAAATTCCGGTTAAGTAAGTACCTTTTCGGTAAATTTACATTTTCAACCATTATGGGGAAACTGGAATAAGAATATATTTGTTGCATCAGAAATAGTGTAGTTCCAACGTATTTAACGTTTACTTTGACCGCAAACCATCCGATTTAGAGATTTACTATGTAATTGGAGTTAAAACAACAAGTTTTTTTCCAGAAAAATCAGTGTTTGTAACCGTGTTTTTATTGTTTGTTTCATATGTTGTAATGCAGAAAGACCCTACTTCATCCCAACAATTATGGGGGACACCAGGTGGGAACGGGGTTTTGGGTGGGGGTGGGGCGTCAAATGATATTTGCAATAAATTAATACTTATCCTTCCACCACCCCTCCCCCTATAATCCTACGTAGCCCTACCGGGGGACCCCCCCCCTTAAGGCCACAGTGATTTTCGGGGCACTACCGAACCTAATACAACCACCTAACCTAGGGCCCTGTACCCCTACCTAGGCCTAGCCCCTGCGACCCCGCCCCCCTTTACGGCCACTACCTAACACATCCATCAAACCAAATCCAAAGTGATGGTACTGCTGTATACATCGTTATACTATCACCATTATAATATACTCTATAAATTAATGAAGCTTACCTTAAACTGTTGGTTCTTAAAGATGTGCTGGTGCTTTGAGGAAACTGTGAAGCCGTTGCGAAGGTTCCTTGACATGCAGGACAATTTTTATTTTGTAAAATTAAATTGTGTCTCTGGCACAAATCCACTAGTTTTTCAATATTCCCCGAATAAGTTACAACAAATTCATTGTAAGTTAGGAAACAGTCAGGACAATAAGATGGAATTTCAACTTCTTGTGCAACATGAGATGACGTGCTTGCTATGGCCTCTCCATGTCTAAGAATGAAATGCCTGGGTAAGATAATGTATTGTCGCGCTGTCACCGTCGCTGTGATTGGCCAAATCTGTAAGACGTCATAGTGGTCTAGTTTGTCTGCGGATTATAGTGGTTACGGGGCTCATTTGAGCGAAAACAAGACACAGTCAACAATAACAACAGACTTAGAAAAAATCTGGGAGGAAGACATGAGTAGCGTGAGTTTGATCGTCGATATATAAAGAACTAGGCATTTGCGACAGATAATATTATACAGAAATACTACAAAAGGCTTGCTTTACTCGGGAAAAATATTAATATAATAGATTTCCCATAATGGTTGAAACTGTAATAATACCAAATTTTCAAGTAGTTATAACGTTCAAACTATACGAATGTTGGTTTGCCACGGTTAACCGAACATAGAAGTTGAACTGGTGTTCTGAAGGGTCCTTGATAAATGACGATGATGACGATCACTCCAAGGTTTGAATGAGTTTAATATTGATAGAGAAATCAGTTGGTCACCAGTCATGCTAATATTGCTCTCTATTTCCACACCTTTCTTATAAGAAACGAAACACATAATTTAACAGACCGGGATTTTACGGTATGATTTTACTCCCTTTGGAAACATGTAGCCTACTTGCCATGTTCTGTCTGTGCCATACAGTATAATGCTCTCTCAAGTCTCAGTCCATTTAATGTCACCCAGAACAGCTGTGTCAAGTCTTATTGTGTTCATCCCGATCTTCACCTAAGGGCATTGAAAACCTGTAAAACCTGTACTTTAATTGTGACATTCATAACTTGTGACTGGTTGGGAACATTTCATGCCTGATTTGTCACACACAGAGGCACAGGTTTCATTATAGAACAGCACAACATTAGTCAGGACATTGGAACTTGCTTAACTGAATAGATCTTTGCAATTACACCCATTTGGGTAAATTTGTATTGTATTACAGGGTGTGATTTCAAACAAATTATATGTTTTCCTAAAGTAAATATCGTGATTTAACCGAATTTGACCTTCATTTCAACCGCAATCAAACAGATCAACCAATTCGGCTAACTTTAAGTTGACGAATTGGTTGCTGTTATTACGGAGGAAATGAAGGTGAAAACTGGTTAAATCACGTTATTTCCTACAGGAAAACATATTTTCTGTTAAAATGGTTAAATATCACTGTTGACATATATGCTGTGTTAAAATATTTAAATACTGTATAAGCACGTGTTCAACGGTGTTTCTTCTCTTACGAATGTACTACGAACGATAACATTAGCAACGTTACCAATGATACACAGTGCTACCAAAGTTGACGAATGGTACACAGAGTTACCAACGACACGATGACATTACTAACGGTAGCAATGCTAGATATTTCCATACGTGTTTTAACTAATTTTTCTATATAAGTTTACTCTATATATAAAAAGTACAAAAAGGGCACAGAACCTAACAAACCCACCTAACCTAACCTAGCAGTATGACAGGTCACAAACCTCGGGTATTTACTGAGAACGGTAAAATTCTCCATGTTACGAATGATACACAGAGTTACCAATGGTACGGTGACATTACTAACCATAGCAATGTTAGATATTTCCATACGTATTTTAAATAATTTTTCCATATAACTTTTACACAACATATAAAAAGTACAAAAAGGTCACAGAACCTAACAAACCCACCTAACCTAATCTAGAAGATCCCCGGTCACAAAACACATATAATGACTATTGAGGAATGACTTACCTTTATGAAGACGGCGATGAAACTTGTGGGACATGGGAGGGTGAGACTGACGGCTAAACTCCTATGACTGGGATGTGGATGGATGAGGGGCATCGGGGTCTTGTGGGTCTAGGGGGTCCATTGGCTGTTGTTGTATAGGAGGGTAGAGGCGACTGGCAGTAATGAAGAAGTGGTGCAGTAACGTATGTTCTGGGTAGTAGTGGGTAAAAAAGAACCTGGAAAAATATTGATTGAAATATTCAGTCTTCATTCCAGGTCTCTGAACCCACTCCTTCACTTCTCTCCAGATCCGTTCTATATTTTGAGTATGGATGGTTGGGTCTAGGGGGTCAACGAAATGTTCAGAGTGATTAATAGACTTATGTTCGTAACCAATTTCCGAAAGAGTTTTATGTAGACCACTTATCACTGATAATAACACTACCAGGTTTGATATATTTCTGAATGAGGGGAATTAGAGTAGCAGCATCTCGTTTAGTAGAAAGGGGGGGAACTAAAGGGATAATGAAAAATTTCTTTGATTCACGTTCAGTACCCCCAAAAACCCATATGGCACTTACCGGTCTACCACGGTTGTATTTAGCTTTACAAAAATGAGATTTGTCTATTTCAACTGTAACTCCATCACCACCAATCGCCTCTTGATTATCGAAGAAGTATTCGGTAACCTCGGAACATAAACTTCTCCAATCGACACTAGTTTTCGGGGATATGTCGATACCCTCCATGAGGGTCTCATGGTCCCAATGTTTATGCAAAAAGTGGTTTGCAAATAATATCATCTTCCATGGGGGTAGACGACTTTTTCCCAAAAATGTACCTTTATAAGAAGTAACGGTATAACCTGACGTGACGTCAACCTTCAACCTCTACCTGTTCTTCTTCGACAGGTTGACGCTAGTTGTCAAGCTTTTCCATCTCGACTTCTTATTGACTCTCCACCACGTAGAGACATAGAACTTCCGGATGAAGTTTATTCTGAGGAGGAAGAGGATATATCTCCTTTCCACAGCTGTACCTTTGAGTATCTTGTCTGAAGAAGAGGAACCTAGATCTGCCCAACAATCTTTGGATTTTAAGAAGATCATGACTTTTTTTAAGGAAGTTTTGTTCCGTAACTGAAATACAAACCACGCTATTTACATGGGGTAATTACTTCGGCATAGCTGAATGACGAGCCATTAGAATTTTAACGAGGGTTTACTACCCCACCGCTAGTTAGCGGGGGGTAGGGAGGGGTAGCTTGCTACACCCCCCCCCCCCTCACACATACTAGTGAGTGCTTCACTTTACTTTTGGCTCGGGTGGTGAGCGGACGTGTCTGCTCCCTCCCTCGCTTTGACAGCTGTTAATGCTTTTGTCTTTTACTTTTTCTTATACGTAATATATATATATAAACATTCATTGTGTTTATGTATATATTTGTGTATAGAATATAGTATGCTTCCTTTTCAGTGTTTGTGCCGTGTGTGTAGTGTACGACAACGGAGAGTGAAACCGGCGTAGTTCTAGGCCACCACGGTTTCACTTCATGGGGTGCGGTCTCTCCCTTGGTCCTTTCATCGCTAGACTTTCTTCTTTCATCTGTTTTCTTCGCTGTTCCTCCTTTCCTACGGAGAACTTGGATCCTCAGCAAAGGGAATGAGGGAGTTTGGTTTGACTACGGTCTCTCTCTCCCTACTCGAGGTCGTTCACCCCTTACTACTACGTACTTCTACGGTAGCTTCTTTCCCGTTGCGGGCTGAGTTTCTATTCTGTTTTATTTGTCTCAATAATTTTTTGATGAAATCTAATTGTATTTTTAACTTTTCAGCTTCTGGGGAACACTTCCCTTCGGGGGTCAATGGTTCTTACTATTTATGAACATTCAAATCAGTTACATAATTATAATTGTTATTTTTAAATATAAAACTTACCCGCTGGTTATATAATAGCCTAAGTCCCTGACGCCTCGGCAGAAAATTCAAAATCTCTTGCGCAGCTTAGCGCATATAAGCCAGGTGTACCCCAGCGCCCTCGCGGTACCCTAGGTAGAACTATGCTCAACCAATTCAGATTTTCTCTGCCGCCTTAGCTGGCTGAACTATTGGAAATTCTCTCTTGTTTTCTTACTCTGTTTGGACGTTATTTGGTGATGTATTAACGTTTTTGAGTTGTGGCTTTCGCATATTTGTTTTGTTGATCACGTATTTTAACTTAAAAGGTAGGGTTGGAAGGTTTTTCAACCTATTTTAAACCTCACGAAATCATAGGGGCGAAATGTAAACATTTCGTCCATGGATGACGTCACAGCCTCTTCCGTAGGCTAAAAGTCTGTCTTGCCTTTTAAGAATATAAGTGATTTTGCTTTTGGTGTTTTAAGTATAAATTAATTTAAAGGAATTATTTTGAGAAAATTTTATCCTTTTAATATTTTTCTTTAAATAATCTTTGATCTGTTTGCGAAGATTAACTACCGTTCAGTTTATTTTTGTTACGGTAATCAGTATCGTTACGATGTTACATAAATTGTAGCAATTTTCAATATTAAACTTAGCCGGTGATTATATAAGCTGCAGCTCTGCTGCTCGACAGAAAACTCTACGTTCAAAATCCGCCAGCGATCGCCATGCAGGTAGGGGGTGTACATCAACAGCGCCATCTGTCGGGCAGGTACTCTACTCAATGTAAACACAGAACTCAATTTTCTCTCTGTCGTGCTACCGGCAAGACCTACTAATTCGCTATTGCTAACTGGATTGGTTTTCACATCTTTTTGGTGAAGTAGGCCTACACATTTCTGGTTTTGAGCTTTCGCTTTGCAGGCTTTATCTTCAATACATCCTTGCATTCTTTTGTTGATATCGGATTATTTGTTGATGACTTTGGATAGTTTTTGAATTCCCCACTTGACTAATTCAAAATGGCTGACCCTTCTCAAGTCCCTAAATTCAGGAAGTGTAATGCTAGGGACTGTTCAAGGCGTCTTCCGAAGGCCTCTATCGATCCTCACACCGTTTGTTCCAATTGTCGGGATAAAACCTGCCAATTGGAAGATCGATGTGAGGAATGCGTTGGGCTTTCGGAATTCGATTTTATCGAATTCCTTAAATATACACGTAGGCTAGAGAGAGATAGAGTCAGGAGAAGTTCGTCTCGCTCCGTTGAATTTTCCTCTCCTCATGCCCCACAACCTATTCCTTCCCCTGTAGTGGTTGCTCCTGATCCCCCTTCTAGCACTCAAGAACCTTCGATGGCAGATATGATGCGTGCCATCCAAGCTCTGGGTGAGAGAGTCGAGTCCTTGGCTAGTGACCGCAACCAGCTCATGGCAGACGTCAAGGAGCTGAAGTGTAAGAGTGCAGTGGGTGATAAAGTGAGTGATAGTGTTGTGGATAGTGTTGCGCTTGAGGGTTCGTCTGTTCGTGCCTGTCGTCCTCCCAGTCCGGGACCTCTTGCAAGCTCCCAAGCCCAGGGGAGAAGCAATGTCGTACGACCAAAGGGTTCGAGAGGCTTTAATCAGCGAACAGACGTTCCCTCCGTGGTTTCGGGCGTATCTACCCAAGATCGCCCCACCCACACAAAGACGAGTGAGCCCATTTATTCCTCGTCTGCGGAAGAGGTTTCTCGTAAGAAACCATGGATCAAGGTCTCGCGGCCTCTTAAGCGCAAGTCGGTCCCTTCCGCTCAAGTCCAACGGCCCAGTTGTATCCACTGGGTCAGTTCGGACTCGCTGCAGTCTTCCGACGACTGCTCACCTCCTAAGAGAGGCAAAGCGGTACCGCATCAGGCAGTCACACCGTCTGTTGCCGCACCTGCTCCTGTAGACCCTAAGTGGTCTTTGCTGCAGACCATGCAGGCTCAGTTAACGTCATTGATGCAGGACTTTCGTGCGGAGAAGGTTGAGCTGCACCAACCTCTAGCCTACAACCACCCACGGTTGTGCGTCCTGTGGACGCTGAGGCAACCTTCGGCCGCACTCCAGCTGAGAGAGTCCCGCCACCCATGCGCTGCCAGCCGCATGTTGACGTTCAGCAACGCACGGAACCTTCCGTTGACGTTCGCGAGGTACAACAACAGTCTAAGTTGTTTTGTTTTGACGCGGTGCGTCAACCTCCGCAACCCATTGTGGTTACCTCTGCTCGCCCACATCAGACTACACAGTCTGGAGTAGACGCTATGCGTCCCCGCGCTGCTATGGTTGTTGCCAGTTCACAGACTGGGCAACAGTTCCATGACGTTGCGTCCGGTTCAGTCACGCGTGCACCCGTGCTTCCGGACTCAGCTGACCAGCCGATTCCTACTCCTTTGCCGCTTCCTCCTCAGTTCTCAGATGATGGACTCTCTGATGATGACGACGCGGCCCACATTGATGACCCACATACGGACCTTGACGAACCCAAGACCACGCAACCCTCTTTGGACTTTAGAAAAGTTCTTGCTCTGTTCAAAGAGATGTATCCGGACCAGTTTGTGTCTGCGGCTCCACGCTCCCCTCCATCAGAGTTTGCTTCAGGTACGCAGTCATCAGCGCCTGCCTTTACGAAACTCGTCCTCGCCTGCCTTTACGAAACTCGTCCTCGCCCGCTCGTCCAAGAGAGCTTTACGGGTTTTAGGAGACTGGATGCAGTCCAAAAAGGACCTAGGGAAGACAGCGTTTTCGTTTCCCCCTGCGAGACTCTCTTCCAGATCGAGCGTCTGGTATGCCACGGGAGAAGTTCTCGGCTTGGGAGTTCCTGCCTCTGCCCAGGGCGACTTCTCAAGCCTGGTAGACTCTCCCCGCAGGCTAGCCATGAGACGCTCTAAGATATGCTGGTCTCCTACGGACTTAGACCATCTGTTGAAAGGAGTGTTTAGAGCCTTCGAGGTCTTTAACTTTTTGGACTGGTGTCTGGGAGCTTTGAGCAGGAAGATCTCCCCGTCTGACAAGGAATCTTCCTTGCTCATAATGTCCTGCATGGACAAGGCCATACGAGACGGATCTAGTGAACTTGCGGCTTCGTTCGTATCCGGGGTCCTCAAGAAACGGGAGAACCTTTGCTCTTTCCTGTCAGCTGGAGTAACACCATGTCAGAGATCTGAACTCCTTTTTGCTCCTCTCTCAAAGTGCCTTTTTCCAGAGGACTTGATTAAGGAGATTGCTGCCTCTTTGATTCAGAAGGACACCCATGACCTGGTTGAGTCCTCTGCCCGCAAAGCCACCCCTTTGCCTTCCGTGTCAAGACCCAGGATGGACACTCCAGCGTCCAGATTCATTCCGCCCTTTCGTGGCAGAGCCTCCAGCAGAGGAGGTGCTCGTGCCGAAGGGAGACGTGGGAAGAAGAAAGGTACCAAGTCCTTTAAAGGCAGAGTCTGACTGCCTCCTTCTTCAGACAGCAGTGGGAGCCAGACTCAAGAACTTCTGGCAGACCTGGGAGGCAAGAGGCGCAGATGCACAATCTGTGAAGCTGCTCAGAGAAGGGTACAAGATCCCGTTTGTCCGCAAACCCCCTCTAGCAACGTGTCCCATCGATCTCTCTCCCAGGTACAGAGAGGAAGACAAGAGACGAGCTTTGAAGCAGGAGGTGTCTCTCTTACTAGAAAAGGGAGCGGTAGTCAAAGTCCGGGACCATCAATCCCCGGGCTTCTACAACCGTCTCTTCTTAGTGGTAAAGAAGACAGGAGGGTGGAGGCCGGTGCTAGACGTCAGTGCGCTGAATGTCTTTGTCACAAAGCAGACGTTCGCCATGGAGACCACAAAGTCTGTTCTAGCAGCGGTCAGAAAGGAAGACTGGATGGTCTCTTTAGACCTAAGGGACGCATACTTTCACGTCCCCATCCACCCAGACTCCCAACCTTTTCTGAGATTCGTTTACGAAAAGGTTGTCTACCAATTTCAAGCCCTGTGCTTTGGCCTAAGCACAGCTCCTCTTGTGTTTACGAGGCTGATGAGGAATATAGCCAAATTCCTTCATTTAGCGGACATCAGAGCCTCCCTCTATTTGGACGACTGGCTTCTAAGAGCCTCTTCCAGTCGTCGCTGTCTGGAGAATCTAAAGTGGACTCTAGATCTGATCAAGGAATTGGGTCTCCTGGTCAATATAGAAAAGTCTCAACTGGTCCCATCCCAAACTATTGTGTATTTAGGGATGGAGATTCACAGTCAAGCTTTTCGGGCTTTTCCGTCGGCCCCCAGAACAAGTCAAGCCCAGGTATGCATCCAGAACATGCTGAAGAGGGAACGATGTTCAGTCAGACAGTGGATGAGTCTGATAGGGACGCTATCATCCCTGGAACAGTTCGTTTCGTTAGGGAGACTACACCTCCGTCCCCTTCAATTTCACCTAGCTGTTTACTGGAAAAAGGACAAGACGCTAGAAGCGGTCTCGATCCCCATTTCCGAGAAGATGAAGTCGTCCCTGACTTGGTGGAAGGACAGTATCAGCCTCAGAGAGGGTCTGCCCCTGGGTGTTCAGACCCCCAACCACGTTCTCTTCTCGGACGCATCGGACACAGGCTGGGGTGCGACTTTAGACGGTCGTAAATGCTCGGGAACTTGGAACTCGCATCAAAGAACGTTACATATCAACTGCAAGGAGCTACTGGCAGTTCATCTGGCCTTGAAAAGCTTCAAGTCCCTCCTTCAAGGAAAAGTGGTGGAGGTGAACTCGGACAACACCACGGCTTTGGCGTACATCTCCAAGCAAGGAGGGACCCATTCTATGACGTTGTACGAGATCGCAAGGGACCTCCTCACCTGGTCAAAAGATCTAAACCTTTCACTAGTAACGAGGTTCATCCAAGGCCACTTGAATGTCATGGCAGATTGCCTCAGTCGGAAGGGACAAATCATTCCAACAGAATGGACCCTACACAAGGATGTGTGCAAGAGACTGTGGGCCACATGGGGCCAGCCTACCATAGATCTCTTCGCAACCTCGATGACCAAGAGGCTCCCAATATATTGCTCACCAATCCCGGACCCAGCAGCAGTTCATATAGATGCCTTTCTACTGGATTGGTCACATCTAGACCTTTATGCATTCCCCCCATTCAAGATTGTCAACAAGGTACTGCAGAAGTTCGCCTCTCACGAAGGGACAAGGTTGACGTTAGTTGCTCCCCTCTGGCCCGCGAGAGAATGGTTCACCGAGGTACTTCAATGGCTGGTGGACGTTCCCAGAACTCTTCCTCTAAGGGTGGACCTTCTACGTCAGCCACACGTAAAGAAGGTACACCAAGGCCTCCACGCTCTTCGTCTGACTGCCTTCAGACTATCGAAAGACTCTCTAGAGCTAGAGGCTTTTCGAAGGAGGCAGCCAGGGCGATTGCTAGAGCAAGGAGGACATCCACTCTTAGAGTCTACCAGTCGAAGTGGGAAGTCTTCCGAAACTGGTGCAAGTCAGTATCAGTATCCTCGACCAGTACCTCTGTAACCCAAATAGCTGACTTCCTATTATACCTGAGGAAAGAAAGATCTCTTTCAGCTCCCACGATCAAAGGTTACAGAAGCATGTTGGCATCAGTCTTCCGTCACAGAGGCTTAGATCTTTCCAACAACAAAGATCTACAGGACCTCCTTAAGTCTTTTGAGACCACGAAGGAGCGTCGTTTGGCTACACCTGGTTGGAATTTAGACGTGGTACTAAGATTCCTTATGTCAGAAAGGTTCGAGCCGCTACAATCAGCCTCCTTTAAAGATCTCACTTTAAAGACTCTTTTCCTGGTTTGCTTGGCCACAGCTAAAAGAGTCAGTGAGATTCACGCCTTCAGCAGGAACATCGGATTTTCATCTGAAACGGCTACATGTTCTTTACAGCTTGGTTTTCTAGCCAAAAACGAGCTACCTTCTCGTCCTTGGCCGAAATCGTTCGATATTCCAAGCCTTTCAAATATGGTTGGAAATGAACTAGAAAGAGTCTTATGCCCTGTTAGAGCTCTTAAGTTCTATTTAAAACGAACTAAACCTTTACGAGGACAGTCAGAAGCTTTATGGTGTTCTATTAAGAAACCTTCTTTGCCCATGTCAAAGAATGCCTTATCTTATTATATCAGACTGTTGATACGAGAAGCTCATTCCCATCTGAGTGAGGAAGACCAAGCTTTGCTGAAGGTAAGGACACATGAAGTTAGAGCTGTCGCAACTTCAGTGGCCTTTAAACAAAATAGATCTCTGCAGAGTATAATGGACGCAACCTATTGGAGAAGCAAATCAGTGTTTGCGTCTTTTTATCTTAAAGATGTCCAGTCTCTTTACGAGAACTGCTACACCCTGGGACCATTCGTAGCAGCGAGTGCAGTAGTGGGTGAGGGCTCAACCACTACATTCCCCTAATTCCATAACCTTTTTAATCTTTCTCTTGAAATGTTTTTTATTGTGGTTTTTGGGTTGTCCGGAAGGCTAAGAAGCCTTTCGCATTCTGGTTGATTTGGCGGGTGGTCAAATTCTTTTCTTGAGAAGCGCCTAGATTAGAGGTTTTGATGAGGTCCTGTAGTATGGGTTGCAACTTTTGATACTTCAGCTCCTAGGGGTCGCTCAGCATCCTAAGAGGATCGCGAGGCTCCATAAGGAAGACGTACTTAAAAAGGCAGAGTAATTGTTCAAGTCGACTTCCTTACCAGGTACTTATTTATTTTATGTTTGTTATTTTGAATAACTGATAAAATGAAATAAAAAATCCTTAGCTCATAATAATGTAAACAATTATTGCTGGTCTCTACCCACCCCCCTGGGTGTGATTCAGCTTATATAATCACCGGCTAAGTTTAATATTGAAAAATGTTATTTTTATAATAAAATAAATTTTTGAATATACTTACCCGGTGATTATATATTAAAGGACCCTCCCTTCCTCCCCAATAGAGACCCAGTGGACCGAGGAGAAAATTGAGTTCTGTGTTTACATTGAGTACTGAGTACCTGCCCGACAGATGGCGCTGTTGATGTACACCCCCTACCTGCATGGCGATCGCTGGCGGATTTTGAACGTAGAGTTTTCTGTCGAGCAGCAGAGCTGCAGCTTATATAATCACCGGGTAAGTATATTCAAAAATTTATTTTATTATAAAAATAACATTTTTATGAATAGTACTTTCTTTTACTTCTCAAGTTTTTTATTGTACTTTATAAAAGGAACATTTTATTTTGCAATTAATTGGTCCTTTCAGTATTTTTCCTTGCAGAGATTAAAGGAAGTTACACTTCAGTTTATTTTATACGTTGCAGTATTCTTTACATTCGTCGTAGCGCACGATTCTATGTATCGTTGTTACTTTGGTGGTTTTCGGAATACTAAATTGTTTGTATATTATTTGTAGATGTTCCAATGGTGCGAGTGATGATTCATCTTTTATTGGAACCCCTTAATTTAAGGGTTTATTTTAATGTATAAATATATCTATTAAGGTAATTTTTGATATTTAATATTTTGTTACATTTATATGGGTTGCTTTCCCATTCAAACAATTGTCCAGTGACAGAATTATTAGTCTCTCCCTATGGAGTTCATTTCCTTTGAGAGAGTGTATACTTTGTCTTTCAGGTAATTATGAAACTATCTTTGTGCCTAAGAGTAAAGTGCAAATTTTTTAATGATAAATTGTGCAGTGAATTTTATTCAGTGGAGAGTGCTTCTATTCAGACCTGTCGTTATCCTAGCCTTAGACCTCTATCGAGCTCCCGGACCCATGGGAGAGGTTAAGTCAAACGGCGAAGGGAATCGAGAGGGTAACCAGGCGTTACAGTCTTTTAGACCCGAACTGAAGTCCTCTCAAGTGTTTTCTGTCGACCACCAGAACGCTCACCCTCGCTGTAGATAAAGCGAGGTGTTAGTGTTTTCAAAGGCGCTAAGCTGAAAACAAAATTAGATTCGTTCTGCGTGTATTACGTTTCATGCGGCGCAGACGCAGTGCCGCCTCCCCACTTGTTGGGTGTCGTCTCTCGACAGTGGCTAGCACTATGGATTTGCAGTCTTTTCTGCCTGCCGTTAACAGTGCGGTTGGGTGTCTCGATTCCGGTCTTTGACACGGACGCACAGGCGTCGTGTCTTTAACGGTGAGATCTCGTTGTCGCACAGGCGGCCTACCTACCGCAATGTTCAATGGTGGGGGAAAGTGGATGCTTTACTTCGAATGCTCGACGCAAACCGACGGATCATAGCACCTAGTATTAGTCTATACAGACGCGCCGACGTTCGCCAGGCAGCAGAGCTGGCGAAGCGTCATCGTAACGATGCCGCAACGGAAACGGAACGTCAACGGAATGGAGCGAAGCGCCATGTCAGTGTTGACGCTTTCAGTGTCAGTATGGACACTTCAGCGTCAGTGTGGACGCTTCAGCGCTAGTGTGGGGGCTTCAGCATCAGTGTGGACGCTTCAGCATCAGTGTGGACACTTCAGCGTCGGGGTGGTCGCTTCGCTACCTATGACTATAGACTTTGATGTCTACCTTACCATGAACGTCTAGTGTTCAGTTATTGTTGCTCCAGGCGCTATATTAAGAAATAAATATTAACTAGAAAGATTTTATATTCTCGGTCCAAGGCCTGCTGGGCTAACTTTTGGGTGTGAGAACTAGAATTAAACCTCTAAGTATTGAGGTCCGAATTCATAATCATAAGGAGTGGATTCCTAAGAATCAAGACTTCTCTTCCTAGGATAGAGATTGTTAAAGGAAGGGAATAACTTTCAGAAACTCATGAGAATTTTTCTAAAGAGTTTCCCTCATATTTTTTACCTGCTGCTCCTCGTTTCGACTTCAGAGTTTTCGCTAGTTGAGTTGTTGATGTCGCTATTTATTTTATTTTATTTTTATTACAAGCCAGCTACAACCCTATTTGGGAAAGCAAGATGCTTTAACCCAAAGGGCTCCTTTAGGGAACGATGGCCTAGTAAATTAATGGTAAAATAAAGTAATGAATTAACATTAAATCATTCTCTGGAAAATAACGTAGCTTCCTGTAAAGATGATACAGCGTTTGCAGCTGCTACAACAGAAAGGGCTTTAAGGCCTTTATGAGAATAGAACGTTAAAGTATATCTCCCACCACGGGCAGATCTTTTATGATTTAATGTTTTATGTTTTTAAACCACTCTTGTTAGTGACTCGTTAACATAGCACAGTGCTCTGGAAGAGGTGTTTGTTCGTTTTCACCTTGCCTCTAGTCCTATATCTCTAACTTACGTTCCAACCCTTGGGAGAAGGAAGGTCGGTAGGCTGAGGTTCTTCGCGGACCTTGTGCATTAAACGTCTGTTCCGCCAAGCAATATTGTTGATGCAGTCCAAGACGGTCTCTCTCCACTTTGGAATGATGAGGTAATGCTCTTTTCTTCGCCTATGATTGGCGAGCTATGATATCACAACCATGTGACATAGTATCTTGAAAAGAGCGGAGTTGGAAGGTCTTGAAGCGATCAGATCGTCATCGTTATGGTATCATGGATCTTGTAACTGTTTGCTGCATATTAGAATGCATTTTCCTGACGAGAAACACATTCTACGTTTTCCCTGTCTACCAGACTAGGTAGTTACTCGTCATGTATGCACGCGAACAGAACTTACCTTCGCAGCTGTTGGGTTTTGATGCGTGAACAGGAAGCAATCGAGTGTGTTTTTTCTTCCGCGAGAGAAGCGGAAGTCAGACAAGTCACATACAATCCTAGCTCTTCCTCTGGATTCTGACTAACTTTCAGGGAGGAAGGCCTTTGTCCTCATCGAAGGACGCATAACCTAGAATTGGTAGTCACCAATCGATTTGTCCAAGACCTTTCAGGAGTCGTATGTTTTTCTATTAACTTATCCTGCAGTATCTAACGTTCGCCGGAAGTTTTTTCTTTTCGGAAGAAGGCGACGTGTCAGCACCTGACTCGTGTAAGACACATAGTTCTTCGGGGGAAAAGGTGCTCAGTTTGCTTCTGTTCACACTTCTTCTCCTTCCCCAGTTTGGAGAAAGGTCTATTACTTCTGAGGTCTAGCGACTACTGTTGACGGTATCTCACAGCATTGGAGACGTTCAGTTCGCGCACAAAGCGCGCTTGAAATGTCATAGGGACTCTCCCAGGTCGCTCTCAGGACTGCGGTTGATGCTCTCTCCCGGTCTTCGCCCACGCTTGAGTTGACGCACTCGCTACCCCGCGAGTGTAGATTTGTTATGAGCTAAAAGAGGTCTTTTTCATCTGTGTTTAGCGTTTACGATTCTCGGGGGGGAGAAAATTTTCTCCTAAAGAGTCTAAGGACTACCATAGATCAAGGAAATGGTTTTCCGATGAGTGTCAGAAGGCATAGTTCTCTTATGCTTAGTAACGCTTCCTTGCAGAAATATGCTCGTGTTACGAGAAGCGTTAGAGCGGGTGCTTGTAGCGGTCTGGTCTCTCTCTTACGGCAGACGTCGTGCAGACACAGACGCAAGTTCTGGTCTCTCCCTCACGCAGTCCCAGACGCAGACACCAGTCTGGTCGTATGTTGGCCGCTAACAGTCAAAGTTGATCCTTTCAACAAGTTGTCCCTTTTTCGCGGTCTGCGGGACGTGTGACTATCACTCATGCGTACGCATCCTACACGTGGACAACTCTCAGCTATCTGTTCCGTCTTTCCGTCAATGACCGGACGCGATGCTGTCGCCTCCACGCTGCACGCTGTAGATTTACAACAAGCCGGGCACACACTCAGTGCTGTACCCACATGACAAGGTGAACGCATATAGCACACTGACACCTTACGGAAATGCAACCACATGCGACATTATGGTTGCATGCTAGATGCATACAGTCAAGTCTTGTTCTCACAGCAGTTTAACCAGATTTTTGTCTCTCCTTCGTGTCTCTCTGGCCTCGCAGCTAATGCCCCCTCTTGTCAAGCTTTGGCTTTAAGTTTGTTGAACACTTGCTGATTCCACACGAATCAGGTCTTAACCCCACAGCGTGAGGTTCACGTGGTTGACGTTTCTTTTCAACGCCTAGCTTTAATATCGGTTCCTTGCGACCGATATGGACGAGTTTTGGGAGGCGGTTCTAGATCCCGATTCTTTCTCACGACATGTTGATTGTAGGCAGCATACTGGAACCGTTTTGGACTCATGTTGGGACCATGCTGGGTGCATGCTGGAAGCATGTCTTTAGTCCTTTTCCCCGTGTCAGGATCACGAACGTTTTATGTTAAACCATCAAGCTTTAGGTCTAGCTGCCTCCAGTATTTCGGAAAACCCCTAAGATCTAGAGGGTTGTTCGAAGGAGACAGCTGAGGCTTTCGCTTGTACAAAGGACTTTTGCCTCAAGGTTTTCCAACTCAATTAGGGTGCTTTATGGAGTGGTGTAGAGCTAGAGCTAGCTCTTCATTAGGTAACTCTAACACAAGTGGCCTATTTTTCTTAGACTTTAGAAGAAAACACATTTTCTTCCCTCCTCGACCATCAAAGGGTACAGGAGTATGCGGGCATCTGTCTTCAGACGCAGAAGATTGGATCTATCAAATAGAGACTTTATAGATCATCTCAGATCATTTGAGAGGACTTGGAGGCATCAGCAAGATGCTCCAGTCTGAAATTCAGGGTTCGTTTCTGGAGCTTCGCGGTAGTGACAGATCCGACCCTTTACACATGGTTTCTTTTTTAAGGCCTAACTTTGGAGACTTTCTGAGTAAGTCTACCATAGTTGAGAGTCAGTGAAGTTCACTCTTTTAGCAAGAACATGGACTTCACATTGGTTAAGCCCTAGGTACCTTGCAACCTGGATTCTTGGTTATTAATAAACATCTTTCTCATCCATAGCCTAATTTTAAATATTAAACTTAGCCGGTGAATATATAAATAGCTGACGTCTCCGACGGTCAACAGATTCCAAAAACTCGCGAGCGATCGCCATGAAGGTTGTCGGGTGTGCCCACCAGCGCCGACTATCGGCCAGATACCGCATATACTTCTCAACCAAAGCAGTTCTTCTCTGTCGGTGTTACAGACAACATTGGTTCCTCTCGCGCTTGACCTCGAGTTTTCTACTGAATTGGTGAAGTACTTGGTTTTGGTTTTATTGCTTTCGCTGTGTTGGTTTTTTGCTTCAATAAAACTCTTGAAACCCTTTTTTGATTTTTGTTGATGAACTTGGCTTCCCTTTGGATTTGCTTTGGATTTTCATAATGGCTGACCCTTCTCCTGTCTATCGTAAATGTACGAAAGACTCTAACAAACGTCTTCCGAAAGCTTCTATCGATCCTCATACTGTTTGTGCTAATTGCCGGGGTAAATCCTGTCAATTAGGAGATCGGTGTGAGGAATGTGTGGTTTTATCGGAATTCGAGTGGTTGGAGTATGAGAAATATACTCGGAAACTCGAAAGAGATAGGGTGAGGAGAAGCTCTTCTAGATCTTTAGATTTTTCCTCTTCCCATGTCCTTGAACCTAATCCTTCCCCTGTAGTGGTAGTTACTGAACCCCCTATCGGCACTCATGAACCTTCAATGCGTGATATGTTATTGGCTATTCAAGCGTTGGGTGAGAAGGTCGAAACCTTGGCATCGGACAGAAACCAGCTTATGTCCGACGTTAAGCTTTTAAAAAGTCAAAGTGGTAAAGTGGAAAGTCAAAGTGGTAAAGTGGAAAGTGCGCCTAATGTGTTTAGTGTTGCGACGGAGGGTTCGTCTGTTCGTGCTTGTCCGAGACCTCTTTCAAGCTCCCCTGCACCAGGGAGAAGGAATGTCGTAGGACTTTAGGGAGTGAGAGGTGTAAACCAACATACAGACGTTCCCTCAAAGGTATCAGACGTTGCTCTTCAAGCACGTCCTTACCATAAGACGGGAGAAACTAAATTCTCCTCGTCTTCCGATGATTTGCCTCATAAGAAACCTTGGCGTAAGGTTTCAAGACCCTTAAAACGCAAGTCAGTCCCTTCAGGACAGGTCCAGCGTCCTGGCTGTAGTCATTGGGATAGCTCTGACCGTATTCAGTCATCGGATGGCTGTTCGCCTGTTAAGCGTAAACGTGACGCTGAGTCCGAGGGTCTTGTTCGGTGCGATGATTTGCATGCACAGACGTTGCCGACGTCACGGCCCGTTTCGACTCCCGTTGACCCGAAGTGGAGTGTCTTACAAGACATGCAGTTGAAACTTTCATCCTTAATGGAGGTTTATGAGCGTGACCAGGTTCGTAAAGATCCTTTGCTTGCGGTTCGCCAGTCCGACAAGCGTGACTCAGGTCTTCAACCGCCTAAGCGAGATTTGTCTCGTTATGTTGACGTTAGCGCTAATGTTATCGGTGCTGTTAAACGTGACTCTGATCGTGTTCCTCGTCAGTCACGTCAGTTACGTGACGTGGAACGTCATGTTCCGCAGACTCAAGGTGACGTTCAGCGACAATCACCGCAGTCTCGACGTGACGTTCGTCGGCCGACTCCGTTGTCCCGACGTGACGTCGAACGTCAGTCGCCGCGGTCGGGTGTTGTTTTTCAACCTCAAGTCCTGCAGTCTGTGCAGTCCCGACGTGATGTTGAACGTCAGTCGCTACAGTCTGTTGTTGTTTGTCAGCCTCAAGACTTTGTCTTTGCAGTCTCGATGTGACGTCGTTACCTCTGCTTTTGCTGCGGCCCCGTCGCATATTGATATAGCCTGTCAATCGTTACCTCCTCGGCATGCTTCTCCGTGTCACGAGACTTTGCCGTTGTCGGATGATGTTCCTTCGGATGAGGAAGTTGTTGATCCCCTTCCTGCTGATGTTCCTTTGGGGACTCTTTCGGATGGAGAGGAGCCTAGGGTTGCTCAGCGATCCCTTGACTTTAAGAAGATAATGCTTATCTTTAAGGATCTTTTTCCCGATCATTTTGTTTCTGCTGCTCCTTGTTCCCCTCCATCTGAGTTCACGCTGGGCCTGACTTCTTCGACTCCGTCGTTCACGAAGTTGGTGCTCTCTCGCTCTTCTAAGAGATCTTTGCGTTTGTTGGGAGACTGGTTAATGTCCAGGAGGAATTTGGGGAAGTCCTCTTTTGCCTTTCCCCCTTTCAAATTGGCTTCTCGTGCGAGCGTCTGGTATGACACGGGAGAAGTTCTCAGCTTGGGGGTGCCTGCCTCTGCCCAGGGAGACTTCTCAAGCCTTGTAGACTCTCCTCGTCGTCTGGCCATGAGACGCTCGAAGGTTTGCTGGTCCTCTACAGATCTGGATCATCTCCTTAAAGGAATTTTCCGTGCCTTCGAGGTTTTCAATTTTTGGGATTGGTCCCTGGGAGCCTTGAGTAGGAAGGTCTCGTCAGCGGACCGGGATGTCTCTATTCAGATAATGTCGTGCATGGACAAGGCAATAAGGGATGGCTCTAATGAACTCGCTGCTACGTTCACAGCAGGGGTTCTTAAGAAGAGAGAGACTCTGTGTTCTTTTCTGTCTGCAGGGGTCACTCCTTGTCAGAGGTCAGCACTTCTCTTTGCGCCCTTGTCTTCTGCCTTGTTCCCTCAACAGCTTATTAGAGATATCGCGGCGTCTCTTGTACAGAAGGACACTCATGATTTAATGGCCACGTCTGCTCGTAAGGCTGTACCTTCGTCTTCTCATGTCAGCAGACCTAAGTTTGACACGCCAGCGGCTAGGTTTATCCCGCCTTTTCGTGGCAGAGCTCCCAGTAGGGGAGGCTCTCGTGCCGATAGCAAGCGAGGCAAGAAGAGAGGATCTAAATCCTCCCGTGGCAGAGTTTGACTGCCCACGTCCTCAGACAGCAGTAGGTGCCAGATTGACCAACTTCTGGCAGGCCTGGGAGAAGAGGGGTGCAGACCGGGAGTCAGTTTTGTTGCTGAAGGAGGGTTACAAAATTCCTTTTGTACGAAGACCTCCTCTGGTAAAAGTTCTGATAGACCTCTCTCCCAGGTATCGAGAGGAGACAAAGAGACAGGCGTTACATCTTCAGGTGTCTCTGTTGTTAGAAAAGGGGGCGGTGGTGAAAGTCTCGGACCTTCAATCCCCAGGTTTTTACAACCGTCTCTTCCTGGTTCCGAAGAACACAGGAGGTTGGAGGCCAGTGCTGGATGTAAGTGCTCAACGTGTTTGTTGTAAAAACAAAGTTCACGATGGAAACCACCAAATCCGTTTTGGCAGCAGTCAGAGAGGGCGACTGGATGGTCTCTCTCGACTTGCAGGATGCGTACTTCCACATTCCGATACATCCAGACTCACAACATTATCTGAGGTTTGTGTACAGGAAGGTGGTGTATCAATTCCGAGCACTGTGCTTCGGCCTCAGCCCTGCTCCTCTTGTTTTTACGAGGCTCATGCGAAATGTAGCGAAGTTCCTACATTTATCGGGGATCAGAGCCTCCCTGTATTTGGACGACTGGTTACTCAGAGCGTCGTCCCGTCATCGCTGTCTGCAGGACCTACAGTGGACTTCGGATCTTGCGAAAGAGTTGGGCCTCTTGGTGAACATGGAGAAGTCACAACTGACTCCCTCCCAGACGATTCTCTATTTGGGGATGGAGATACAGAGTCGAGTTTTTCGGGCTTTTCCGCCTGCCAACAGGATCGAGCAGGCTTTGCTCAAAGTCCGTCTCGTGCAAGAGAAAAACCGTTGCTCTGTGAGAGACTGGATGAGCCTCCTGGGGACGCTTTCGTCTCTGGAACAGTTTATCTCTCTAGGGAGACTCAACCTGCGCCCTCTCCAGTTCCATCTAGACTCCCATTGGAACAAGGAGAAGACTTTAGAGACGGTCTCGATTCCAATCTCCAATCCAGTCAAGACTTGCCTAGCTTGGTGGGACAGCAATGTAAGACTTCGGGAAGGTCTTTCTCTGGCAGTCTAGAACCCAAACCATGTGTTGTTTTCAGACGCATCGGATTTGGGTTGGGGGGCGACTCTGGACAATCTGGAATGCTCGGGTCTTTGGTCCGCAGACCAGAGGAGTCTTCACATAAACTGCAAAGAGCTGTTAGCAGTCCGTCTAGCACTAAGGAGTTTCGAGAGTGTGATTCGAAACAAGGTGGTGGAGGTGAATGCAGACAATACCACGGCCTTGGCTTACAAGGAGGCACTCACTCCCACGCTCTTTTCGTCATCGCAAGGGACCTTCTCATTTGGTCAAAAGATCGAAACATCTCTCTTTTGACGAGGTTCGTCCAAGGGAAGTTGAATGTCTTGGCGGACTGTCTCAGTCGAAGAGGTCAGGTGATTCCTACGGTGTGGACGCTCCACAAGGATGTGTGCGAGAGACTTTGGATGACTTGGGGTCAACCCACCATCGATCTCTTTGCGACCTCGTTGACAAAAAGGCTCCCGACTTATTGCTCTCCGGTCCCAGATCCAGAGGCGGCCCACATAGACGCTTTTCTTCTGGACTGGTCTCACCTGGACGTTTATGCCTTTCCACCTTTCAAGATCCTATACAAGGTGCTGCAGAAGTTCGCCTCTCACGAAGGGACCAGGTTGACGTCGGTTGCTCCCCTCTGGCCCGCGAGAGAGTGGTTCACAGAGGTACTTCTATGGCTGGTAGACGTTCCAAGGAGTCTACCGTTGCGGATGGATCTCTTACGACAGCCTCACGTAAAGAGACTTCATCAAAGCCTCCCCGCGCTTCGTCTAACTGCCTTCAGACTATCGAAAGACTCTCTAGAGCTCGAGGGTTTTCGAAGGAGGCAGCTAGAGCGATCGCGAGGGCTAGAAGATCCTCTACCATCAAGATCTATCAGTTGAAATGGGAGGTATTTAGAGACTGGTGCAAGTCCTCCTCTATTTCCTCTTCCAGTGCCTCTGTAGCGCAGATTGCGGATTTTCTGCTTTATCTGAGAAACGGTCGCTCCCTCTCTGCATCCACCATTAAAGGCTACAGAAGCATGTTAGCTTCTGTTTTCAGGCATAGAGGTTTGGATCTTTCGAATAACAAAGATCTCCAAGACCTGCTTAAGTCTTTCGAGACTTCTAAGGAGCGTCATATTTCGACTCCTGCTTGGAACTTGGACGTGGTTCTACAGTTCCTTATGTCAGACAGGTTTGAACCGTTAAATTCAGCCTCCCTGAAGGATCTTACCCTCAAGACACTTTTTTTGGTGAGCTTGGCTTCGGCTAAAAGGGTTAGTGAGATACATGCTTTTAGCAAGAACATCGGCTTCTCAGCTAATAAAGCAGTATGTTCTCTTCAACTTGGTTTTTTGGCCAAGAATGAACTTCCGTCTCGTCCTTGGCCTAAATCATTTGAAATCCCTAGTCTTTCTGAGATTGTGGGTAATGAAGTTGAAAGAGTGCTGTGCCCCGTTAGAGCACTTAAATTTTATTTATCCAGAACTAAACCGCTACGAGGTAATTCAGAGGCTTTATGGTGCTCGGTTAAAAAGCCCTCTGCCCATGTCTAAGAATGCGTTATCTTATTTTATTAGACTTTTGATTCGGGAGGCACACTCTCATTTAAGTGAGAAGGATCGTAATTTACTTAAAGTCAAGGCTCATAAAGTTAGAGCGATAGCAACTTCGGTAGCGTTTAAGCAAAATAGATCCCTTAAAAGTATTATGGACGCGACCTTTTGGAGAAGCAAGTCGTTATTCGCTTCATATTACTTGAAAGATGTCCAGACTCTTTATGAGGACTGCTACACACTGGGACCATTCGTAGCAGCGAGTGCAGTAGTGGGTGAAGGCTCTACCACTACATTCCCTTAATCCCAATATCCTTTTAATCTACTCTTGAAATTTTTAATCTTGTTTTGGGTTGTACGGGAGACTAAGAAGTCTTTCGCAATCTTTTTGATTTGGCGGTTGGTCAAAATATTGTTTCTTGAGAGCGCCCAGATTAAGGGTATTGAAGAGGTCCTGTTATAGGGGTGTTCACCCTGGATATAGCAGCTCCTAGGAGTCTTTCAGCATCCTAAGAGGATCGCTGGGCTTCGTGAGGATAGCGGACTAATGAGGCAGAGTAATCATCAGAGTCAGCTTCCTTACCAGGTACCTATACTTAAGTTTGTTTTTTGAATATTTGTCAAAAACTCTTGAGCATATACGCCTTTATTGTTTTAATACTGGTCTCTACCCACCACCATGGGTGTGAATCAGCTATTTATATATTCACCGGCTAAGTTTAATGTTTAAAAATGATATTTTCATTATAAAATAAATTTTTTAATATACTTACCCGGTGAATATATAATATTAAAGGCCCTCCCCTCCTCCCCGATAGAGACCCTACGGACTGAGAAGAACTGGTTTGGTTGAGAAGTATATGCGGTATCTGGCCGATAGTCGGCGCTGGTGGGCACGCCCGACAACCTTCATGGCGATCGCTCGCGAGTTTTTGGAATCTGTCGACCGTCGGAGACGTCAGCTATTTATATATTCACCGGGTAAGTATATTAAAAAATTTATTTTATAATGAAAATATCATATTTTTCGGAATCACTATTCTCTCGAATTTGGTTTGTGATGGGCTGAGAAGAGTTTTTTGCCCGATTAAAACGATGAAGTTTTATTGGAACAAGAACAAAGAAGTTATGAGTCTTTTCATAACTCTTAGGTGCATGGTCAAGAAGCCTGCGCTATCCATGTCTAAACATTCTGTCATCTCGTATAGACTTTGATTACAAAGGTTCTTCCACACGGTTGGGTGACAGATCATAAGACGTTGGAAGAGTAAAGACTCACGAAGTTAGAGCTGTAGAAACTTCTGTAATTTTCAAACTATTCTGTTCTCTGCAAGAATCACGTATACAGTCTTGTGAAGGGGTAATCCTGTATTCGTCTTGCTTTACTTTTACCGTGTCCAGTCTCTATGAAGACGTCTACGTTTTGGGATCACTTGCAACGAATGCAGTAGTAGGTGAAACATTCTCCACTACATTTCCCTAAATTCCTAGTACCCCTGTTCTTCTCTTGGAACTGTTATATATATTTTTATGATTGTACGTGAAGATTGGTCGGCAATCTTCAGCAATCTTTGACCTAGTCAGGTGGTCATTTTGTTCCTAGAGAGCGCCCGGAACAAGGGTATTAGTTGAGGTCCTGTCATGTTATAGGTGGTTGTATCGTTTGACAGCTCCTAGAGATCATCAGCCCCGAGTGGATCACTGGATCTCCTAAGGATAGCAGACAAAATGAGGCAGAGCATTGCTGTCGGCTTCCTTATCAGGTTAGAACCACTTAAGTTGTTTATGTAACTCTTAAGTGAATTTCCTATTATGCAGCTGTCTCTGACCCGCCACCAATGGGTGTCAATTAGCTATTATATAACCAGCGGGTAAGTTTTATATTTAAAAATGATATTTTCATAATAAAATAAATTTTTGAATATACTTACCCGCTGGTTATATAAGATTTAGACCCACCCTCCTCCCCTCTAGAGACCATGGGGCATGGAAAATCTGAATTGGTTGAGCATAATTCTACCTGGGGTACCACGAGGGCGCTGGGGTACACCTAGCTTATATGCGCTAAGCTGCGCAAGAGATTTTGAATTTTCTGCCGAGGCGTCGGGGACTTAGGCTATTATATAACCAGCGGGTAAGTATAATCAAAAATTTATTTTATTATGAAAGTATCGTAGTTCTGCCTTTTGTTAAAGTTCTCCGCCCTCCCCCTTCTCCCGTAATGTCAGTGGGGGAGGAGGGCGCATACTTAATTTTTAATTCTTATGTTTTGCTATTCCCTCGGGGTTACTCTTCGGAGTTCCTCCCGTGGTAATTTCTGTTAAATAATTATTTAACTTAATTTTCCCAGTTAACTATGCAGTTTTCTTTGTTTGTCTGAAGTGTGCCAACGAAGCAGAGCTGTTCTGTTTATGCCTGGAGAGTCTGCTGTCGCTGCCGTCTCTCTAGGACATGGTCATTGGTGTTATCCCTTCTCTTAGAAGTTCTCCCGTGACAACAGTTCATCTTAGAACGATAAGGAGGTTCGCCTCCTGGGGTTAGGTAACTTCCCTTCCGAGGGAGGTTCCCTTCCCCGGTGTGAGGTCTTCCCCCTGCTGGGGGGAACTTCTCATACCTTAATATTCCTGGGTGGGTTTTCCTGGCCCTTAGGCGGTTATGCTCTTGGTGCTGAGCGACCGCTCTTGTACCATGCTCAAGGGGCTGAGCGGTTGCAAGGCCGGCCATGGAACTTGATGTTACTATGCTCTTGGCGCTGAGCAGTCGCTTCTGTAGCTATGCTCAAGAGGCTGAGCAGCTACAATATCAGTCTTGTGATCTCTCTCGTTCGCGAGGGAGGCCACTGATTAGGGCTCCTCTTCGGAGGTTTGCTCCTTATAGGTCTCTTCTACGAAGTGTCACCTCTCTCGTTCGCAATAGAGGACACTCATAGAGACTCCTCTTCGGAGGATTGTTCCAGATAAGGTCAGCTTGCTGATCCAACGGCCCTTAGGGGCACCTTCACCAGTCTCTTCTACGAAGTGTTCATCTCTCTCGTTCGCGAGAGAGCCCACTCATAGAGATGCCTCTTCGGAGGATTGTTCCTGATTAAAACAGCTTACTGTTCAGTCACTAACACTTCGGTGTTTAGTGACAGGGAAACTTCGGTTTCTCGTTACGCTGACCCTTCCTGTACGCACGCTTCCAGTTGCGCGCAATGTTCCAGTTGCGCTCCCTTCTCAACAGCGCACACCTGTGCGCCCGAATCCTGTTGCGGCGCACATCGTTGGAGTTTTTCCTGAGAGATCGCAGGCGTTCACCAGTGGTTCGGGCTGCGGGGTCTCCAAGTCTCTTCTACGAAGGGCACCTCTCCCGTTCGCGGGAGAGGTCTCTCATAGTGTGCACTCCTCGGAGTATCAAGCAGTACTTTCAGTGTTGATCGTCGGCTCTGGGCTGAAGCAGACCTGCCTTGGTCCTCTTCAGGGGATGCCCTCCCTTAAGGGACACATCCCAGTTCCTGATTGCCCTGTCAGCTCATCCTTCAACCTGGCGCACTAGCGCGTGCGCGCATTTACGCACGCGCAAACGATCTTCTTATGCGCGCAAGCGCCGACGATCTTCTTGGCTGACTATCTTCTTCGCACGCATGCGCTGACGATCTTTATACGCGTGTGAGCGCCGACGATCATCTGCGCACGGGCTCCAATGGTTTCCTGCGCGCATTCGGCGCGCGAGCATTTCTTTAATTTGTGTGCCCATCGCAGCATCACACACCTGTGCGCCCGCACCCTGATGCGTGCCCTGCGCGCTCACGATCTCCTGCGCGCCCAGCGCACCCACGAGCTCCTCAGGGTAAGATGCTTTTGCAGACTGCGAAGCGCTCACCTGCGCGCCAACGCGCTAACTCACCCTCGCGCTAGCACGAGGCTGTGCAATCGCGCCCGCGCACACGCGATCAATTGATTGCTCCCATCCAACCTTCAACCCCGCCTCATGCTCCAGCTCCTGCGCCCCGCCCCGCACGCCCTCGCCATCTCCTAGAGCATTAAAATTTTTAAATATAAAACTTACCCGCTGGTTATATAATAGCCTAAGTCCCCGATGCCTCGGCAGAAAATTCAAAATCTCTTGCGCAGCTTAGCGCATATAAGCCAGGTGTACCCCAGCGCCCTTGCGGTACCCCAGGTAGAACTATGCTCAACCAATTCAGATTTTCTCTGCCGCCTTAGCTGGCTGAACTGTTGGAAATTCTCTCTTGTTTTCTTACTCTGTTTGGACGTTATTTGGTGATGTATTAACGTTTTTGAGTTTTGGCTTTCGCATATTTGTTTTGTTGATCACGTATTTTAACTTAAAAGGTAGGGTTGGAAGGTTTTTCAACCTATTTTAAACCTCACGAAATCATAGGGGCGAAATGTAAACATTTCGTCCATGGATGACGTCACAGCCTCTTCCGTAGGCTAAAAGTCTGTCTTGCCTTTTAAGAATATAAGTGATTTTGCTTTTGGTGTTTTAAGTATAAATTAATTTAAAGGAATTATTTTGAGAAAATTTTATCCTTTTAATATTTTTCTTTAGATAATCTTTGATCTGTTTGCGAAGATTAACTACCGTTCAGTTTATTTTTGTTACGGTAATCAGTATCGTTACGATGTTACATAAATTGTAGCAATTTTATGAATAGTACTTTCTTTTACTTCTCAAGTTTTTTATTGTACTTTATAAAAGGAACATTTTATTTTGCAATTAATTGGTCCTTTCAGTATTTTTCCTTGTAGAGATTAAAGAAAGTTACACTTCAGTTTATTTTATACGTTGCAGTATTCTTTACATTCGTCGTAGCGCACGATTCTATGTATCGTTGTTACTTTGGTGGTTTTCGGAATACTAAATTGTTTGTATATTATTTGTAGATGTTCCAATGGTGCGAGTGATGATTCATCTTTTATTGGAACCCCTTAATTTAAGGGTTTATTTTAATGTATAAATACAGTATATCTATTAAGGTAATTTTTGATATTTAATATTTTGTTACATTTATATGGGTTGCTTTCCCATTCAAACAATTGTCCAGTGACAGAATTATTAGTCTCTCCCTATGGAGTTCATTTCCTTTGAGAGAGTGTATACTTTGTCTTTCAGGTAATTATGAAACTATCTTTGTGCCTAAGAGTAAAGTGCAAATTTTTTAATGATAAATTGTGCAGTGAATTTTATTCAGTGGAGAGTGCTTCTATTCAGACCTGTCGTTATCCTAGCCTTAGACCTCTATCGAGCTCCCGAACCCATGGGAGAGGTTAAGTCAAACGGCGAAAGGAATCGAGAGGGTAACCAGGCGTTACAGTCTTTTAGACCCGAACTGAAGTCCTCTCAAGTGTTTTCTGTCGACCACCAGAACGCTCACCCTCGCTGTAGATAAAGCGAGGTGTTAGTGTTTTCAAAGGCGCTAAGCTGAAAACAAAATTAGATTCGTTCTGCGTGTATTACGTTTCATGCGGCACAGACGCAGTGCCGCCTCCCCACCTGTTGGGTGTCGTCTCTCGACAGTGGCTAGCACTATGGATTTGCAGTCTTTTCTGCCTGCCGTTAACAGTGCGGTTGGGTGTCTCGATTCCGGTCTTTGACAAGGACGCACAGGCGTCGTGTCTTTAACAGTGAGATCTCGTTGTCGCACAGGCGGCCTACCTACCGCAATGTTCAATGGTGGGGGAAAGTGGATGCTTTACTTCGAATGCTCGACGCAAACCGACGGATCATAGCACCTAGTATTAGTATATACAGACGCGCCGACGTTCGCCAGGCAGCAGAGCTGGCGAAGCGTCATCGGAACGGTGCGGCAACGGAAACGGAACGTTGGCGGAATGGAGCGAAGCGCCACGTCAGTGTGGATGCTTCAGTGTCAGTATGGACGCTTCAGCGTCAGTGTGGACGCTTCTGCGTCAGTGTAGACGCTTTCAGTGTCAGTATGGACACTTCAGCGTCAGTATGGACGCTTCAGCACCAGTGTGGACGCTTCAGCGTCAGTGTGGACGCTTCAGCGCTAGCGTGGGCGCTTCAGCATCAGTGTGGACGCTTCAGCATCAGTGTGGACGCTTCAGCATGAGTGTGGACGCTTCAGCGTCGGGGTGGTCGCTTCGCTACCTATGGCTATAGACTTTGATGTCTACCTGATCATGAACGTCTAGTGTTCAGTTATTGTTACTCCAGGCGCTATATTAAGAAATAAATCTTAACTAGAAAGATTTTATATTCTCGGTCCAAGGCCTGCTGGGCTAACTCTTGGGTGTGAGAACTAGAATTAAACCTCTAAGTATTGAGGTCCGAATTCATAATCATAAGGAGTGGATTCCTAAGAATCAAGACTTCTCTTCCTAGGATAGAGATTGTTAAAGGAAGGGAATAACTATCAGAAACTCATGAGAATTTTTCTAAAGAGTTTCCCTCATTTTTTTTACCTGCTGCTCCTCGTTTCGACTTCGGAGTTTTCGCTAGTTGAGTTGTTGATGTCGCTATTTATTTTATTTTATTTATATTACAAGCCAGCTACAACCCTATTTGGGAAAGCAAGATGCTTTAACCCAAAGGGCTCCTTTAGGGAACGATGGCCTAGTAAATTAATGGTAAAATAAAGTAATGAATTAACATTAAATCATTCTCAGGAAAATAACGAAGCTTCCTGTAAAGATGATACAGCGTTTGCAGCTGCTACAACAGAAAGGGCTTTAAGGCCTTTATGAGAATAGAACGTTAAAGTATATCTCCCACCACGGGCAGATCTTTTATGATTTAATGTTTTATGTTTTTAAACCACTCTTGTTAGTGACTCGTTAACATAGCACAGTGCTCTGGAAGAGGTGTTTGTTCGTTTTCACCTTGCCTCTAGTCCTATATCTCTAACTTACGTTCCAACCCTTGGGAGAAGGAAGGTCGGTAGGCTGAGGTTCTTCGCGGACCTTGTGCATTAAACGTCTGTTCCGCCAAGCAATATTGTTGATGCAGTCCAAGACGGTCTCTCTCCACTTTGGAATGATGAGGTAATGCTCTTTTCTTCGCCTATGATTGGCGAGCTATGACATCACAACTATGTGACATAGTATCTTGAAAAGAGCGGAGTTGGAAGGTCTTGAAGCGATCAGATCGTCATCGTTATGGTATCATGGATCTTGTAACTGTTTTCTGCATATTAGAATGCAGTTTCCTGAGGAGAAACACATTCTACGTTTTCCCTGTCTACCAGACTAGGTAGTTACTCGTCATGTATGCACGCGAACAGGTTTTGATGCGTGAACAGGAAGCAATTGAGTGTGTTTTTTCTTCCGCGAGAGGAGTGCAAGTCAGACAAGTCACATACAATCCTAGCTCTTCCTCTGGATTCTGACTAACTTTCAGGGAGGAAGGACTTTGTCCTCATCGAAGGACGTCTAACCTAGAATTGGTAGTCACCAATCGATTTGTCCAAGACCTTTCAGGAGTCGTATGTTTTTCTATTAACTTATCCTGCAGTATCTAACGTTCGCCGGAAGTTTTTTCTTTTCGGAAGAAGGCGACGTGTCAGCACCTGACTCATGTAAGACACATAGTTCTTCGGGGGAAAAGGTGCTCAGTTTGCTTCTGTTCACACTTCTCCTTCCCCAGTTTGGAGAAAGGTCTATTACTTTCTTCTGAGGTCTAGCGACTACTGTTGACAGTATCTCACAGCATTGGAGACGTTCAGTTCGCGCACAAGGCGCGCTTGAAATGTCATAGGGACTCTCCGCTTCGCCCACGCTTGAGTTGACGCACTCGCTACCCCGCGAGTGTAGATTTGTTCTGAGCTAAAAGAGGTCTTTTTCATCTGTGTTTAGCGTTTACGATTCTTGGGGGGGAGAAAATTTTCTCCTAAAGAGTCTAAGGACTACCATAGATCAAGGAAATGGTTTTCCGATTAGTGTCAGAAGGCATAGTTCTCCTATGCTTAGTAACGCTTCCTTGCAGAAATATGCTCGTGTTACGAGAAGCGTTAGAGCGGGTGCTTGTAGCGGTCTGGTCTCTCTCTTACGGCAGACGTCGTGCAGACACAGACGCAAGTTCTGGTCTCTCCCTCACGCAGTCCCAGACGCAGACACCAGTCTGGTCGTATGTTGGCCGCTAACAGTCAAAGTTGATCCTTTCAACAAGTTGTCCCTTTTTCGCGGTCTGCGGGACGCGTGACTATCACTCATGCGTACGTATCCTACACGTGGACAACTCTCAGCTATCTGTTCCGTCTTTCCGTCAATGACCGGACGCGATGCTGTCGCCTCCACGCTGCACGCTGTAGATTTACAACAAGCCGGGCACACACACAGTGCTGTACCCACATGACAAGGTGAACGCATATAGCACACTGACACCTTACGGAAATGCAACCACATGCGATATTATGGTTGCATGCTAGACGCATACAGTCAAGTCTTGTTCTCACAGCAGTTTAACCAGATTATTGTCTCTCCTTCGCGTGTCTCTGGCCTCGCAGCTAATGCCCCCTCTTGTCAAGCTTTGGCTTTAAGTTTGTTGAACACTTGCTGATTCCACACGAATCAGGTCTTAACCTCACAGCGTGAGGTTCACGTGGTTGGCGCTTTTTTTCAATGCCTAGTTTTAATATCGGTTCCTTGCGACCGATATGGACGAGTTTTGGGAGGCGGTTCTAGATCCCGATTCTCTCTCACGACATGTTGATTGTAGGCAGCATACTGGAACCGTTCTGGACTCATGCTGGGACCATGCTGGGTGCATGCTGGAAGCATGTCTTTAGTCCTTTTCTCCGTGTCAGGATCACGAACGTTTTATGTTAAACTATCAAGCTTTAGGTCTAGCTGCCTCCAGTATTTCGGAAAACCCCTAAGATCTAGAGGGTTGTTCGAAGGAGACAGCTGAGGCTTTCGCTTGTACAAAGGACTTTTGCCTCAAGGTTTTCCAACCCAATTAGAGTGCTTTATGGAGTGGTGTAGAGCTAGAGCCAACTCTTCATTAGGTAACTCTAACACAAGTGGCCTATTTTTTCTTAGACCTTAGAAGAAAACACATTTTCTTCCCTCCTCGTCCATCTAAGGGTACAGGAGTATGCGGGCATCTGTCTTCAGACGCAGAAGATTGGATTTATCAAATAGAGACTTTATAGATCATCTCAGATTGTTTGAGAGGACTTGGAGGCATCAGAAAGATGCTCCAGCCTGAAATTCAGGGTTCGTTTCTGGAGCTTCGCGGTAGTGACAGATCCGACCCTTTACACTTGGTTTCTTTTTTAGGGCCTAACTTTGGAGACTTTCTGAGTAAGTCTACCATAGTTGAGAGTCAGTGAAGTTCACTCTTTTAGCAAGAACATGGACTTCACATTGGTTAAGCCCTAGGTACCTTGCAACCTGGATTCTTGGTTATTAATAAACATCTTTCTCATCCATAGCCTAAATTTTTCAGAATCACTGTTCTCTCGAATTGTGTTTGTGATGGGCTGAGAAGAGTTTTTTGCCCGATTAAAACGATGAAGTTCTATTGGAACAAGAACAAAGAAGTTATGAGTCTTTTCATAACTCTTAGGTGCTTGGTCAAGAAGCCTGCGCTATCCATGTCTAAACATTCTCTCATCTCGTATAGACTTTGATTACAAAGGTTCTTTCACACGGTTGGGTGACAGATCATAAGACGTTGGAAGAGTAAAGACTCACGAAGTTAGAGCTGTAGAAACTTCTGTAATTTTTAAACTAAACTGTTCTCTGCAAGCATCATGTATACAGTCTTGTGAAGGGGTAATCCTGTATTCGTCTTGCTTTACTTTTACCGTGTCCAGTCTCTATGAAGACGTCTACGTTTTGGGATCACTTGCAACGAGTGCAGTAGTAGGTGAAACATTCTCCACTACATTTCCCTAAATTCCTAGTACCCCTGTTCTTCTCTTGGAACTGTTATATATATTTTTATGATTGTACGTGAAGATTGGTCGGCAATCTTCAGCAATCTTTGACCTAGTCAGGTGGTCATTTTGTTCCTAGAGAGCGCCCGGAACAAGGGTATTAGTTGAGGTCCTGTCATGTTATAGGTGGTTGTACCGTTTGACAGCTCCTAGAGATCATCAGCCCCGAGTGGATCACTGGATCTCCTAAGGATAGCAGACAAAATGAGGCAGAGCATTGCTGTCGGCTTCCTTATCAGGTTAGAACCACTTAAGTTGTTTATGTAACTCTTAAGTGAATTTCCTATTATGCAGCTGTCTCTGACCCGCCACCAATGGGTGTCAATTAGCTATTATATAACCAGCGGGTAAGTTTTATATTTAAAAATGATATTTTCATAATAAAATAAATTTTTGAATATACTTACCCGCTGGTTATATAAGATTTAGACCCACCCTCCTCCCCTCTAGAGACCATGGGGCATGGAAAATCTGAATTGGTTGAGCATAGTTCTACCTGGGGTACCATGAGGGCACTGGGGTACACCTGGCTTATATGCGCTAAGCTGCACAAGAGATTTTGAATTTTCTGCCGAGGCGTCGGGGACTTAGGCTATTATATAACCAGCGGGTAAGTATATTGAAAAATTTATTTTATTATGAAAATATCATGTTCTTACCTCTTAAAAGGAGCTGAGCTTGATGGTGCATGCCAAGCAGCTGAGCATGATGGCGCTCGCCAGGGGGCTGAGCATGGCGCCTCGCGCCAAGCTGAACGTGACGCCTCGCGCCAAGCTGAATGTGACGCTTCGCGCTAAGCTGAGCTTGACGCCTCGCGCCAAGGTGAACGTGACGCCTCGCGCCAAGCTGAGCATGACGCCTCGCGCCAAGCTGAGCATGACGCCTCGCGCCAAGCTGAGCTTGACAACAACAGAGCATTGGTCATCAAGCGTTCATCAAGGCTAGCTACTAATGCTGCTGTAAGAGTTTGACACGATGTTTGTAATTTAGTGCAACTTCTTCGTTTCTCTTGTTTGATGATCATCCGTTCTAGATGCGATCGGCACAGTTCCGAGCGTCTGAATCGTGAGCGGTTTTTAATCGCAAGCATTATTGTTCTGTAAGTCATTTGGTGCCAAGCGTCAAGAGCTTGCACGACATCAAGTAGATCTTTGATGTCTACGTGACCATGAGCGTCTAGCGTTGGAACATTGTTACGCCAGGCGCTATATTAAGAAATAAATATTAACTAGAAAGATATTATGTTCTCAGACCAAGGCCTGCTTGAACTAATTCTTGGTTGGGAGAGCGAGAATTAAACCTCTAAAGCATTGAGGTCAGAATTCAGAACCTTAAGGAGTTTACTCCTAGGAAACAAGACATCTCTACCTAGGTTAGAGACTTGTAGGAGGAAGGGAGTGACTTTCAGAAACTCAGAGTTTTTTCTGAAGTTTTCAATTTATTTTTTACATGCTGCTCCTCGTTCCGCCTTCAAAGTTTTTCGCTAAGGAAGATGTTAAAGGAGTCTCTGTTTATTATTTTATTATTATTACTAGCCAAGCTACAACCCTAGTTGGAAAAGCAAGATGCTATAATCCTAAGGGCTCCAATAGGGAAAGATAGCTCAGTGAGGAAAGAAAATAAATAAATGATGAGAATAATTTAACAATAAATCATTCTGAGAAAAGTAACAAAGTCAAAAGACAGTGCTGATAGGGCAGTGCTATAGCGCATCCTCAATGCAGCATAAAGAACATAACTGCAGACGTTGGTGCAGCAGCACGTTCAGCTGAAACAGCAGGAAGTGCATTAGGGCTTTTGTAAGAGAAGGCAGTGCCCCCTTTTTTGTTGTATACGTTCTGTCAAAATGTCAGAAGTTGGTAAAGCTTTAGTTCAGGCAGATAAGGATCTTGTTCCTGAGTCTGGTGTTATGGTACAGACACCGCCGCTTCTGCCAGACTGTTTTCCGTCTGCTGAAATGCGGAGCGTTATGTAAGCGATAAGGAGGGTGAGTTCGTGATCAAAGTTTTCTATACCGGTGTCACATAATGTTGATCCTAATTGGACTATGCTGCTGACATGAAGCAACGGCTCTCATCTGTTATGCAGTCTTATCAGCCTGCTGTTAGCAAAGCGATGGTTCGTCATGATTCCTATCAGGACGCGTTGTCGCACAGGCAGCCTACCAGCAAGCTAAATGTTGAACAGCGTGATAAGGCTTCTATATCCCATTGAGTGTCTGCTTCTCTTGATACCAGACATCAAATGGCCAAGCGTGTCATCGAGCATTTACCTTCCAAGCGCGGCGATGATCGTTAGGCAGCTAAGCGCGGCATTGGGCGTCAAGACGTCGGGTGTCAAGCTGAACGTGACGTCGAGCAACAAGCTCGTGACGTTGAACGTCGAACAAACCGTGACGTCCAACGTAAGTCACATACTGTTCAAGCTACGTCCAGAGAACAAAAGTTCTCTATGGAGACTCATAAGACTATGCTTGCAGCAGTAAAGAAGGTCCACTGGATGATCTCCTTAGATCTCCAGGATGCTTATTTTCATGTCCCGATTCACCCGAATTGCAAATGTTACCTAAGGTTTGTGTACAGGAAGGAAGTATTCCAGTTTCGGGCCTTATGCTTCGGCCTCTCCACCGCCCCTCTAGTCTTCACAAAGATCATGATGAATGTGGCAAGCATGCTCCACTCAAGAGGCATCAGAGCCTCTTTGTATTTGGACAATTGGCTACTAAGAGCTCCCTCACTCAATCGCTGTCTGGAGGATTTGCGTCTGACAATGAGTCTGTCAGAGGAACTCGGACTTTGGTGAATTCAGAGAAATCTCAAATTGATCCCTTCCCAGGAGATTCTTTATTTGGGGATGGAGATTCACAGTCTGACTTTTCAGGTTTTTCCATCACCTGCAAGAATACAGCTAGCTCTCCTAGGGCTTTGTGCCTTTCTAAAGAAGGAGTTTTGTCCAGTGAGGGAGTGGATGAGTCTCCTGGGAACCCTCTCCACTGGAACAATTTGTGTGTCCGGGGAAACTAAATTTACAACCCCTTCAGCACCATATTAATTGCCATTGGAACAAAGAGGACAGCCTCGACAAGAAGAGCATTCCTCTTACGGAACTAATAAAAGAGTGCCTTCGTTGGTGGAACAACATAAACAGGTTCCAGGAAGGTCTCTCTTTGGAACAAAAGAGCCCAGACCTTGTGTTGTATTCCGACGCCTCGGACTCGGGGTGGGGAGCAACACTAGGAAAGTCAGAGATTTCGAGTCTGTGGACAAAACAACAGCAAAGTCTCCACATCAGTCAAAAGGAGCTGTTAGCAGTCCTGTTGGCTCTCAAGGTGTTCGAGAAGCTAGTACTAAATAAAGTAATACAAATCAATGCAGACAATACCACAGCTTTGGCCTACATAGCGAAACAAGGGGGAATGCATTCGAGGCCACTTTACGAGATACCAAGAACTTTTCTCGTTTGGGCACATCAAAGAAAGATATCCCTGTTGACAAGATTCATTCAAGGGGAAAAGAATATGAGGGCAGACAGCCTCAGCAGGAGGAATCAAGTTCTCCCCACAGAGTGGACACTGCATGTAGATGTATGCAAGAAACTTTGGCGGATTTGGGGCCGCCCTCTCATGGATCTATTTGCGACCTCAAAAACCAAAAGACTGGAGAATTATTACTCCCCATTTCCGGATCTCGAAGCGTCACACACAGACGCGTTCCTGATGGACTGGTCACACCTAGACGTGTACGCTTTCCCTCCATTCAAAGTGCTATACAAAGTACTACAAAAGTTTGTCTCACGAGGGAACCAGATTGACGTTAATAGCCCCCTTCTAGCCGTCAAGAGGTTGGTTCACCGAGGTACTGGAATGGATGGTGGATGTTCCAAGAAGCTTGCCATTGAGAATAGATCTTCTCAGAGAACCCCACTTGGCAAGAGACCATCTAAACCTCCAAGCTCTACGTCTGTCTGCCTTCAGACTATTGAAAAAGTCACAAGATCTAGAGGATTTTCGAAGGAAGCAGCCAAGGCTATTGCTAGAGCAAGAAGAACTTCTACTATCAGGGTGTACCAAATCAAAGTGGGAAGTTTTTAGAGCATGGTGTAAAGCTAACTCAGTTTCTTCATCCAGTACCTCTATAGCTCAAATTTCCGATTTCTTTTTAGAGCTTAGGAGAAGGCACAATTTCTCCTCCTCAACCATTAAAGGGTACAGGAGTATGCTAGCAATGGTCTTCAGGCATTGACATTTAGACCTCTCGAATAACAAAGACCTTCAGGATCTCCTTAGATCCTTTGAAACCTCTAAGAAACGTCAACAGGATTCACCAGCCTGGAATTTAGACGTGGTTTTAAAATTTCTTATGAGTGACAGATTCGAACCTTTGAACTCTGCTTCATTTAAAGATGTGACTTTAAAGACTTTATTTTTTGGTAAGCTTAGCAACAGCTAAAAGGGTCAGTGAAGTTCATGCTTTTAGCAAAAACATTGGCTTTAGAAACGGCAAAGCTATATGCTCCCTGCAGCTTAAATTTCTAGCCAAGAACGAACGTCATTCTCACCCATGGCCAAAATCTTTTTAAATTGCCAACCTCTCTGATTTGGTGGGGGAGGAGCTGGAGAAGGTTCTTTGTCCTGTTAGAGCACTAAGGTTCTATTTAGACAGGACTAAAGGTTTAAGAGGCAATTCAGAAGCTCTTTGGTGTGCAGTCAAAAAGCCTGCTTTACATATGTCTAAAAACGCCTTATCATATTTCATAAGACTTTTGAATAAAGCAGCTCACACACTGTGGTGAGGCAGACCTTAAGCTCCTGAAAGTTAAGACTCGTGAAGTTAGAGCTGTGGCAACTTCTGTAGCTTTTAAACAAAATCGTTCTCTGCAAAGTATAATGGATACAATGTTTTGGAGAAGTAAATCTGTATTTGCATCACATTATTTAACCCTTTTACCCCAAAAGGACGTACTGGTACGTTTCACAAAACTCAACCCTTTACCCCCATGGACGTACCGGTACGTTCTTGCAAAAAACTGCTATTTACATTTTTTTTGCATATTTTTTATAATTTTTTTGAGAAACCAGGCATTTTCCAAGAGAATGAGACCAACCTGACCTCTCTATGACGAAAATAAGGCTGTTAGAGCAATTTATAAAGATGTATACTGGAAAATGTGCTTGAAAAAAAAATAACCCCTTGGGGTTAAGGGTTGGAAAGTTCCAAATAGCCAGGGTTAAAACGTGTCCAGACTCTTTATGAGGACTGCCACACTTTGGGTCCATTCGAAGCAGCGAATGCAGTTGTAGGTGAAGGATCTACCACTACACTCCCTTAATCCCTAGTACCCTTTTCCCCTCTTGGAACTTGTATATGTTGTTATGATTGGAGGAAATTGTTAGACAATCTTCCGCAATCTTTGACTTAGTCAGGTAGTCATTTGTTCCTTGAGAGCGCCCGGAACAAGAGTATTAGTTGAGGTCCTGTCAGTATATAGGTTATTCACCGTTTGACAGCTCCTAGAGTTCTTCAGCCCCCTTGGTGGATTGCTGGTTTTCAAAGGATAGCAGACTTAATAATGCAGAGAATCATTGAAGTCAGCTTCCTTAGTAGGTATGAACCCTTAAGCTAGTTTTGTTTTAAACTCTCAAGTGAAATTCCATTAATGTTGCTGTCTCTGACCCGCCACCAAGGGTGTCAATCAGCTATTGTTATATAACCAGCGGGTAAGTTTATATGTTTAAAAGTGATATTTTCATAATAGAATAAATTTTTGAACATAGAGACCTATAAGCATGGAAGATCTGATACTGGAAGGAATAGTTCGACCTAGCTCCGTGGTGGCGCTAGTGTATACCTGGCATATCCATGCGATTGCTGCGAGTTTTGAATTTCTGCCGGACAGAAGAATAAAGCTATTGTTATATAACCAGCTGGTAAGTGGGCTATGTTCAAAAATTTATTTTATTATGAAAATATAATTTTATAATGAAAATATAATTTTTCATAATTATTATACAAACCTAAATTGTTTAGGTTAAACTTCCCTTCTCATCCATCTCTTAGTTCCTAGGTGAAGTTCAAAATGGCTACCCAGTGAGCTGTAAGGGGACTGGGCTTCCCTGCCACCTGCTAGTAACTGCCGTCCCCTCTTTAGAAATTTTAACAGCGGAGTTTGCAGCTTTGCTGAAACCGTACTCTTATTAAAGGACTCAGCTTTATATAATTAGAAAAATACTAATTATTTTTAAAATTTTTGATTTTTTAACTCCTAAATTTTATGAATAGAACTTACCTGGCAGTTATATATACATAGCTAATAATCTCTATTTCGGCAGAATTTTTCTAAACGTGGCAACCGCCTTGTGGTGGTTGGGTGGTAACACCCGTTAAAGGGTGGTAGGAGGAATCATTCCCGTTTTCTGTTCTTCAGTTCATCTCTGCTGGCCGGATCGACAACACGCTGGTCCGTCACTAAGAGTTTTTCTTCGCTTTCCCTGCTCGGTGTACCAGTCTGCTTTTTTGGTGAAGTACTCTGATTTGGGGTTTTGGCGATCGTGTTTTTTGTTTTCTCTTAGCTTTTTTGCTGTTTTCATTATGAGTGAAAAGAGTCATTACCGTGTCTGTGCGAATGAGGAATGTAAGGTGAGACTACCGAAAATGGCGGTAGACCCTCACACCATGTGTTCGAATTGTAGGGGTTTTGTTTGTGCCCTTGATAATAGGTGCGGGGAATGTAAAGTTTTGGATGAGAAAGATTGGTTGATTATGAAGCGCTATGTGCGTAAACTAGAGCTCGATAGAGTTAGGAGAGCTTCTAGGTCTAAGTCTAAGTCTGTTAGTGGTAAGGAAGACGAACTTAGTGTAGATTTATCTATTGAACTTATAATTGATTCCTCTTTGGAAGTTGATCCTTCCCTTGCGTTAGTAACTCCTGCACCTCCTACAGGTTCCGTATCTACGGATGACCCTCGGTACGCTAGCCTGGCTGCCGAGTTGAAGGCCATTAAAGAACAACTGGAGGCCTTTAACGGTAAGGAAAGTGAAAGTGCTTGTGTTAGTGCAGTGGAGGTGGCGACTGACCGAACCTGTCAGTACCCTAGGCCTAGACCTCTACCAAGCTCCCAGGACCAAGGGAGAAGGTATGTCAATGACCGAAAGGGGGTGAGAGGTACGTACCCTCGGTCAGCCGTCGCCTCAGACAGTCCTGTTGTCGATTCCCAGGCTGCTCTTGACCGTCATGGGAAAGACGTGTCGGATGTGTTGTTTTCTTCTCCGAATTCGTCCAGATGTAAATGGAAGTTTGAAGCTTCAAGACCTACTAAGAGGAGATGGAACCGCGACGAACGGTCTCGTTCTTTCTCTCCTGGTTCTAGCAGTTATGAACCTTGTCCGTCGGAGGATGATTTCAACTCCGTGTCTGTGAAAAGGGCGAAGCCAAAGCCTACTGCCGAAGATCCTCCCCCTTCTACGAGTGTTATTTGTCAGCCCTCCCCTTCGGGGCTGCAAGACCCAGCTGATGTTGCTAAATCCTTTATGTCTGTCATGCAGGAACAACTTTTGACGTCAGTGCAAGCATTTAGCCGCCCTCACGCCCAGTCTGACAGACGTAAAGACGACTCGTTACCTGTTAAGAAGTCTGCTTCTAAGAGAGAACGGAGTTCTTCTTGAAAGAAAACTTCTCCCTCTCTACGCCAGGATGAGGAATGTGTGCTTTCGCCAGGCGATACTTCTTCTCGATACCAGGACGATACGGTTTCTCGTTCTCGATACCGAGACGATACTTTATCGAACGATGCTGCTTCTCGTTCTCGATGCCAAGACGATACCGCCTCCCGTTCACGATACCAGCACGATGCCTCCTCTCGTTCGCTTCGCCACAACGATACCTCCTCTTGTTCACGACGCCTCGACGATACCGACCCTAGTTCTCGACGCCACGACGATACCGCCTCTCGTTCTCGACGCCAGGACGATACCGCCTCTCGCTCTCGACATCAGAACGACTCTGCCTCTCGTTCTCGGTGCCAGGGCGATACCAGCCTGCCTCTTCGGGACGATTCTGCCTCTCGTTCCAAGGATTCTCCTAGCGCTGGACTCCAGGATGCAACCCGTCTTTTGCAGGACGATGCCTTTGATTTGCCCTTGTCGGGTTCTAAGGATCCTTCTTCTCGTTCGAAGGATATTGCAGATGTGGATCAGGACCTCGAGGATGTTTCTGATGACGATGATAATCCTGCCGACGCTGCGGGAGATTACAAAGTTCTCTCTCGCTCCCTTCTTGAACTTTTTGGAGAGGAATTCCAACCTGCTGCCCCTCAATCTCCTCAGTCCCAATTTAACAGAAGGAAGGCCAAGAAACAGTCGGCCTTCATCAAGATGAAACTGTCTATTTCCGCAAAGAAGGCTCTTACGAAGATTGATGACTGGATGAAGGAGCGGAGACAAGCAGTTAAGACTTCCTTCTCGTTTCCACCAGCTCGTCTTGCTTCAAAAGCGGGTATGTGGTATGCAACTGGGGAACCTTTGGGTCTGGGAGTGCCTTCCTCCTCTGGTTTAGTGGACTCTGCTAGAAGGCATGCTCTCAACTCAGCCAAGGTCATGTGGTCGATGTCGGAGCTGGATCATCTCGTCAAAGGTATTTTTAGAGCCTTTGAGGTTTTTAGTTTTCTAGACTGGTCGCTTGGGACTCTCGCAAGGAAAACTGACCAGATGGAAAGATCTAGGGACCTTACCAGTATTATGTCCTGTATGGACAAGGCCCTCAGAGATGGGGCGAATGAGTTGGCGGCGCTGTTCTCAGCTGGGATCTTAAAGAAGAGAGCTCTGCTTTGCTCTTTTGCTTCTAGGTCTGTTACCACTGCACAAAAGTCTGAGCTTCTTTACGCCCCCCTCTCTCAACATCTTTTTCCCGAGTCCCTGGTTAGTGACATTACGCTTTCTCTGGCCCAAAAAGCCACCCAAGACCTTTTATCTCGTTCTGCTCGTAAGCCCTTGGCAGCCCCTCCTTCTTCTTCGAAACGGGAGGAAAGGAGATTCCAGCAGCCCTTTCGGGGCAGGACTACTTCAAGACCAGATTTTAGAGGGAGAAGGCAAGAATCAGGACCAAGATCTACCAGGGGTTCTTTCAGACCTCGCTCCAGAAAATGAAGTTCGTCTCCTCCAGACAGTAGGCGCAAGACTGTCAGGTTTTTGGCAGTCTTGGAAGAGGAGAGGGGTGGACACCTGGTCCCTCTCAGTCATCAAGGAAGGATACAAGATCCCCTTTCTGAAAAAACCTCCTCTCGCAGATGCTCCGCTGGCCTTAGTAGCCCGGTACTCAGATCCGGTGAAATAGAAGGCCCTAATAGACCTTGTCGACCAAATGCTAGACAAGGGAGCAATAGAATCGGTGCGGGATCTATCCTCCCCAGGCTTTTACAATCGCCTGTTTCTGGTCCCCAAGAACTCGGGCGGATGGAGACCCGTCCTGGATGTCAGCTCTCTCAATGTCTTTGTGGAGAAGACAAAGTTCTCCATGGAGACGACTCAGTCAGTGCTGGCGTCAGTACGTCCAGGGGACTGGATGGTGTCCCTCGACTTGCAGGACGCGTATTTCCATGTCCCCATCCATCCGACTTCAAGGAAGTACCTGAGATTTGTAATGCAGGGCAAGTGCTTCCAATTCAGAGCTCTTTGCTTCGGTCTCAGCACGGCTCCTCAAGTCTTCACCAGGATAATGGCGAATGTGTCAGGTTGGCTGCATCAGGAGGGGATAAGGATATCCTTCTATCTGGACGATTGGCTGATTCGTTCACGATTGAGGGAGAAATGTCTGGAGGATTTACGGAAGACTTTTATGATGGCTCAAGATCTAGGCCTGGTCATCAACAGGGAGAAGTCTCAGATCAGACCGAATCAGACTATTCTCTATTTGGGGATAGTTCTGAATTCAGTTCTTTTTCGGGCTTCTCCCTCTCAGGAAAGACAGACCAAGTGTCTCGTAAAAGTCAGAACTTTCCTGGACAAGAAGAGGTGCACAGCGAAGGAGTGGATGAGTTTGCTGGGGACTCTATCCTCCCTCGAACAGTTTGTCTCTCTGGGGAGACTCCACCTAAGGCCTCTTCAGCACTTTCTTTCGAAGACGTGGAACAGAAAGATGCAGGAAGACTCCTTTTCCTTCCACATTCCAACAGAAGTCAAGAATCTTCTGAAGTGGTGGCTGGACCCAACCTTGTTAGGGGAAGGGATCTCCTTACACAAGAAGAACCCAGACCTAGTGTTGTTTTCAGACGCATCAGAGTCAGGCTGGGGGGCAACACTAGGAAGCAAGGAGGTCTCAGGCTATTGGGAAGGAATTCAGCTGGGATGGCACATCAACAACAAGGAGCTGATGGCCATTATTCTGGGGCTAAAGGCCTTCAAGGACTTGGTGTCTGGGAAGATTGTGGAGGTCAACTCAGACAACACCACAGCTCTTGCTTACATCAGGAAGCAAGGAGGGACTCATTCTCTGTCTCTGTTCGAGACAGCAAGAGAGCTCCTTCTTTGGGCGAAGGAGAACAGGATAAACATGCTGACGAGGTTTGTTCAGGGACAGAAGAATGTGAGGGCGGACATGCTCAGCAGGAAAGGGCAGGTCCTTCCCACAGAATGGACCCTCAACCAGCAGGTCTGTCAGTGTCTTTGGAGGCTGTGGGGGAGACCACTCATCGATCTTTTCGCCTCCAACTTATCCAAGAGGATCCCCATCTATTGCTCCCTAGTTCTGGACAAGGAGGCAATAGCAGTAGACGCCTTTTTGATGGATTGGACAGGGATGGACACTTATGCTTTTCCCCCCGTTCAAGATCATCAATCTGGTAGTCAGGAAACTCGCTCTCCTCAATTCGGGACGGATGATCCTGATAGCTCCGTTCTGGCCGATGAGGGAATGGTTCAAGGAGGTGGTGGACTTGTTGATGGACTTTCCAAGAAGCCTCCCTGCAAGTCCAAATCTGCTCAGACAACCCCACTTCGAGAGATATCATCAAAACCCCCTCGCTCTCAATCTGACTGCCTTCAGACTATCGAGAAGCTCGTCAGATCGAGAGGCTTTTCAGCGCAAGCTGCGAAAGCTATCGCAGAGCGAAGAGGGTCTCTTCGCAGAGGGTCTACCAGTCCAAGTGGGAGACTTTTAGAGCTTGGTGTAGGAAGCACAAGATTTCCTCATCCACTACCTCTGTGAGCCAGATTGCGGATTTCTTGTTGTACCTCAGGCAGGACGCTAAGCTAGCTGTGTCCACTATCAAGGGGTACAAAAGTATGCTCTCTTCTGTCTGTCGGCATAGAGGCCTGGACTTGTCTCGCGATAAGGACTTACATGACCTCTTGAAGTCTTTTGAGACGACCAAGCAGACGCAGTTAAAGCCCCCTTCTTGGAACCTTGATGTGGTTCTTAAATTTCTGTGCACCAAGAGATTTGAGCCCATCTCACAGGCTCCCCTTAGGGAGGTTACCAAGAAAACCCTCTTTCTTTTGGCCTTAGCAACAGCTAAAAGAGTCAGTGAAGTCCATGCAATTGAAAGACAGGTAGGCTTCAATCTGAATGGGGCAGTTTGTGCCTTAAGATTAGACTTTCTCGCTAAGAACGAGAACCCTTCTAAGCACTGGCCAAGGACCTTTGAGGTTCCTAACTTGACCAACCTAATGGGTCAAGAGCAAGAGAGGCTTCTCTGTCCAGTACGAGCCCTCAAGACCTACTTGTCTCGCACGAAAAATGTGAGAGGCTCTTCTAGCTCCCTGTGGTGTTCTGTGAAAGATCCTCAGAAGCCCCTTTCCAAGAACGCTTTGTCCTTTTTTCTGAGGGAAGTGATAAGAGAAGCGCATCTCTTGTGTGAGGAGGAACACTTCGGACTTTTAAAAGTGCAAGCTCACGAAGTGAGAGCCATTGCGACCTCGCTTGCTTACCGCAAGAACATGTCGCTCCGTCAAATTATGGATGTGACATTCTGGAGGAGCAACTCTTGTGTTCGCCTCTCATTACCTCAGAGAGGTGAGAGTGGATTATGAGAAATGCTATACCTTGGGCCCATACGTAGCTACGGCTTCTGTATTAGGCAAAGGAGTTACTACCTCCCCTCAACCTTAGTTTTGTATACTTGTGCGTAGGTTGGTGTTTTTTATTGGTTGTCTGAGGACTTCGACTTGTGTACAGTCACCTCAGTCTAGTTAGATAATTTTTATCTACTTTGCAAATGTTAGGTGGTTGGTTTGGTAAGGTTGCAGTTTTTATTTTGGGCAATAGGTAGTCCTGAAGTCTAGTCAGATTGTTGGTCTCACCCCGTTGACAGACTCGATTGAGTGTTTTCAGCACTGCAGGTCACATCCTGGCTGACAGACTCGATTGAGTGTTTTCAGCACTGCAGGTCACATCCTGGCTGACACTCCTAAGGGAAAGCGACTCAAGAGGCAGGAACCTTTGAAGTCAGCTACCTTAGCAGGTAAGGAATCAAGGTGTTTATTTATCCTACAGCTTTTTTGGTTGTTTCCCCAACGATGTTTACTGTCTATCACCCTCCTCCAAGTGTGTTAATCAGCTATGTATATATAACTGCCAGGTAAGTTCTATTCATAAAAATGGAGTTTTTATGATAAAACAAAGTTTTATGAATACTTACCTGGCAGTTATATATACATTCGAAGGCCCACCCACCTCCCCTCAGGAGACAGGTCGGGCATAGATGAACTGAAGAACAGAAAACGGGAATGATTCCTCCTACCACCCTTTAACGGGTGTTACCACCCAACCACCACAAGGCGGTTGCCTCGTTTAGAAAAATTCTGCCGAAATAGAGATTATTAGCTATGTATATATAACTGCCAGGTAAGTATTCATAAAACTTTGTTTTATCATAAAAACTCCATATTCAATAGTTTTGAAAACTTTATTGTTGTACATTATAAAATGCAGGGGTACAGTACAGTTAAAATCTTTTTTGGCTTGACATTACATTGCCTTCTTGGATATGGTGTGTTTAATTTAGCAAAATAAGCCAAAGATGATTTATTTGCAAGTAGATAATCCACTGCAGCAAATGTACAAATTTTATAATATATTTTTATACTTTCAGGTTCACTGTCTTTCATGCTTTCAAGATTGGCATCTCTCTGATTTACTGCAACATCTGTGAGTATCAACAATGTTTTAATGAAAAATAAATGCAATTATGTCTTGGAAAGAGGGCTTGTTATAGTACTTTGATGTGATAATAGTTTCTTGGTCATTGATTAATTTGTTGTATGTTTGTTCCTTCACGAATACAAACTGTCTTCCTTTAATAGGAGTATGACTTTAGCAAAGTTGGGAGAGCTGTTAAAAATTTATCGAGGTAGTTGTAACTATAGGCAGGTGATGGGTAAGCCCTGTTCACTCATCGGTCAGCAAGACTAGCACTTTTGACTTAGTCCACAAGCAGTACACACATATTATTGCTGCCTTTCAAAATTCATTGTGATAAAGTTTTGTATTGTCTCAGCTGTTACATCAGGATTCTGCATCAAAACTATATTCGTTGCACATGTATAACTTCCCAGCCGCTCTCCTCCGACAACTCAACAATAACTTACATTCCCGCCAATGCACAGTATGTCAACAAATGCTAAGGATGCTGAGGAACATAGGTGTTAAAAATAAAATTGAACTTAAACAGTTTTTAACAAAGGCACTACGTCCCTTCCCTTATTAACATACCTGTAATAGTTGAGTAAATTATTTAGTAAACATTGTATTCCATCCATCATTTCCATATAACATTTAGTAACTCTTAAACTCAAACATTCATTAGAATAAAAGATAAAAAATCTATACACTTTGCATTAGAGATCAATGACTGCATCTGCATATTTCCATCACATAAAACTGAATGAAACTTGCTTCAAATCAAATAAGGTACTGTAGTTCATAAGACATTCTATGCCAAGAATGTGTCTGTATATTACATTGATCAAAATCACAATATATATGTATATCAAATCACTGCACATTGTACGGTCATCCTTCTGCAAGAACATATGGCTTGGCAAGGAAAGGGTGGGTCCGTACAAAAATCATCGGGAAGGGTTTCGCCGGGCGTCACAGGTCTCTCCCCAGAAATAGATTTTTCCTTCGTCAAAATCCCTTTTCTGGGTCGAACCTGTGACGGCCGGCGAAAAAGTACCAGAGAATGCCTTCCAAGCCCAATAAATTAATAACATAATGAGGAGAATACAATCACCATGTACGACAATACTATGATATAATAAAGTAATCGTCCAATTACCAACCAGCCAAATGACATAGGGAACGTAAGGTTAAATAATAATGACGACAAGGAACCAACTGAGTGTCGAATCGCAAAAGGCATCAAACCTTACATGTCTAAGTATATCTAAACATTAAAGGAACGGTAACTACAATAACAGTTAAACCATAGGAATTAAACATGGCAAATATCATAGGGCTAACGAACTACCAAGGAGAGCGGCGACGTGGTGTGAGTGGCGGGTAGGAGGGAGAAGAGAAGAGATGGAAGAAAGGAAGAAGAGGAGATTAATGGGGAGAGATAAGGCTCCCCTCTGCCATCGTTGGGTATTTAAGGGCCTGTAAGATCTTTAGATATTGGCGTTTGACAACCATAGGGGATTTCCAACCCGTATATTTTTTAAAATCACCAAAGTCCCTGTTCTGGAAATCATTGTTGGAGGCATCTACTGTCCGTATATCATGAGCCTGGGGAAATGATTCCGGATTAGTATGTTTAATGAAGTAGAGGATTTGTTGCCTGATACCGTGAATGGAAATAGTACCTCCTTGTTCCCTGATAACCAAGGAGCCAGACGAGCGGGTGGCAGTTCTAGCTAAAAAGGGGCTTGAGAGTGTGACTGTACACGGAGAAAAATCCTGGGGATGAAGAATAATCTTCCGAGAGGAGCACCTATTTTGCGGATCCTCATTTTTTAGCTAGGGAAGCTTTGTCTGGAAAGGAGTACTTCGGCTGAAGGGAGGAAATCTATGTTTTCCGGGTTTCGTGAGAGCTGCTAGTTCTGATGTTCCATCACCTGAAGCTATAGCCGTTAGAAATAAAGTCTTCCTAAGAAGAGTGATATAAGAGCAGGATTCATTGTCCGTGTCCATCGCAAGTTTGAGAACACCGTTCAGAGACCAAGAGTCCTTTTGTGGCCGAACCGAAGGTAGAAGCCTAGCACATGTTTTTGGGGTTGATGAGAAATAGGAATCAGCTAGGTTAATGTTGAACCCAACAAGGTAGATCTTCTTCAAAGCTGACTTGATGGTGGTTAAAGTGCTAACTGTTAGGCCTTTGTCAAATAGGAACCTCAAGAAAGAGATGGCTAAATGCGGGGACATACGAGTATGGTCTGCACTCTTAGGGGACCTACTAGTTGTTAACGGCCGAATCATATTGGCGAATTGTCGAGTCCCTTTTTTGTCCCATTCCATGAAGAGATCGTTTCCGGTTCAATGTTCGCATCTCTACGAGCTGCCAACTTCCTGTAGTCCACAAAGTTAGAGTTTTGGCTATCCTTGAGTAATCTGACACAGTGAGTTTGGATACTCGGGTCAGTTTGAGGAACGGGATCCGGATGGGACTGAGTTTCAACTCGAGGAGGAGAGGAAACCAACTGTTCTTGGCCAGTGAGGTGGTACTAAAGCCACTGCGCCCGGGAAGGAGCGTAGTTTGTGTAAAAGTTTTTAGAAGATTCCCTGGGGGAGATAGGGAAATCTTCTTCTAATGGTTCCAATCCCGGGGTAATGCGTCCATGGCATAAGCCCGAGGGTCCAGGGTTGGGGTCACATAACAAGGAAGTTAGTGATTCATCTGAGTTGCGAATAGATCTACCTGGAGGCCTGGAACGAGCCTGAGTATCCACCGGAATGAAATTATGTCTAGAGACCATTCTGACTCCAGTGGATCCGTCCTGGATAGTGAGTCCGCTCTCACATTCTGGCCTCCCGCTAGGTGAGGTGCTGACAGGAACCAGTTCTCTTCTGTTGCCCAGGCGAAGATAGTGACCAGGATCTGATTCAGGTTGGGTGACTTGGATCCTCCCCTGTTGACGTAGTGTACTGCGTCTGTGCTGTCTGACACTACTCTGATGTGGGTCGACCTCGGAGGAGAGTCTCTCTTCAGGGTCAAGAACACTGCCATGGCTTTGAGAACAATGATATGGGACTGTTTCATGGAGAGTGACCAAGAACCTGAAACATCTGATGTTCGGAGTAATCCCCCCCATCCACTTAGAGACGCGGCTGTATGGAATGTCACTTGTGGAGGTGGGAATTGTAGAGGAACCGATTTGGAGAGGTCCTTCGGTTCGGACCATGGGTGTAGTCTCATTTTCAAGACAGAGGGGATCTTCGAGATCATGTCTCTTATAGGTACTGTAGCTCTCTTTCTCCAAACTCGATTGATGTCTTTGAGTTTGGCTTTTATTAGATCTGTTACTGAAGTGAATTGGAAAAGTCCGAGGATACTTTCTAAGGCTCTTCGGACACCTGTTTGTGTTTGAGAAAATTTTTTTGATCTTGGAAACTATTCCTCTTACCTTTTGGAAGGGAGAGACAACGTGTGCTTCGAAAGGTCCCACTGAATGGCTAACCATTCTAAGCGGACTGATGGTTGCAGGCGAGATTTTTTGGAGATTGACCCGAAATCACAGGTTGTCGAGAAATTGGAATAATTCCTTCGTAGCTCTGTTGCCTTCTATGACCGGCCGGGCCCAAATGAGCCAACCGGCCAGATAAGCAATGATCTGTATCTCTTGGTTCCTGAGTTGTTCTAACACTCTCTCTCCTAGTTTTGTGAATATCCTGGGATCAATATTGAGGCCAGAGGGCATGTCTTGAACACAAAGGCTTTCCTGCTTAGGCGGAAACCCAGATAAGAAGAGAAGTTTCGAGCTAAAGGCGCAAGATAATAGTCGTCGGTAAGATCGACAGAGGTGGTGACGGTCCTACGGGGAAGTAAGGTCCGTACCTGAGAGATAGTCAACATCCGGAACTTGTCGCAGAGAATGTAAGAGTTTAGCTTGACAAGTCCAGGTCCACTCTCAATGCCGCCAAGCCTTTCTTCGGAATTGTGAACAGGTGGCTTTGGAACTTCAGTGATCGATCCCGTTTGATTGCTTCTTCTTGAGTAACCCTGTGGTGTACTCTTCCAGGATGGGAGTGGATTTCTGGGAGAAGGTCACTGGTGGAGGAGGAGGACCTTGTGACCATTTTCACCTCAAACCTTTAGAGATTATGCTATGAGCCCACAGACCGAAGGTCCAATGGTCTCGAAAGTGGTAAAGTCTACCCCCTACCGGGACCACCGCGTTGTGAGGGGGTGAATCTAGGTACTTTCCTTCTCCGAGCCCCCTTTTTTCTAGGTCCGTCTCGATGGCGAGACTGTCTTCTACTCCTGTAGCTTCCTCTCTGGTGTCCACGAGAGGAGCCTGAGGGTTCGGATCTAGGGCTGTATGCAGGTAAAACATCCCAACGGGGTTGGGCTGTGTACCTGGGGAATCAGTGAGGTAGACCACCTGATGAGGGGGATTTGGATGCATAGACGTCGAATCGGAGGGAGGCTGTGATGACGAGTGGGTAACCGACTATCGATTCCTGTCTGATAGAGGCCTCAGACAGAACGTATTTCCCACAACTAACCCGATCAGACCATCAAACGTGTAGGTCGAATTGGAAGGGCAGATCTTGGAATTATCGTAACCCCCAGACTGACAACATCCTGGTCCAGACAGATCGGGCCTGCCCTTTAGGAAATAATACTGTTACCTTCGGTACCTTGTCTAACCTAACCAAGGCAATCTCTTTCAATCGAATGAATCCGTTGAACGGGAATTCTAGTACCTGGGAGTAAATTCTACGTCCCCCAGAGGGAGGATGTCTATGCCATCCAGATTTATGGTACCATCTATATATGGAACATGTAAGGCAAATCTCTATGCGTTGTTTTTATCGAAGGAGGTTACTTCGATATGCCTGGGGCTGTAGGGGGAAACTTCTGAGTTCCTGAATGGATCTGACTCACTACCATACTTTTGAGCTCCGTCATAGCCCCTTGGTTTTCCCTAGAATGTGTTGCTTTTAGCAGTCACGGTTTATGCAGGGTAACATGAACATCAGGATCCATTAAGGGTCCTAGGTCGGTGACGTAGGTAATTGCAAAGCTGAAGGCTCAAAATTCATCCCCACCTACCTGCCCGTCCATGGGGTCGTCGTCCAACCTTAGAGAGGACACTCTGAGGAGATAGGGACCTCTAGATGGAGCATTTCTTCCCAACCTTGATAACCAAGGGCGGAGAGCCTCTCTTGCAGGCCAGAGAGATTCATCATCATCCTGACGGGAACCATGTAGGCGAACCTTCTGTAAAAGAAAGGGGACATAAGTCTGGATGTTCCTTGAACTTTGGTTAGTGATCCTATTCACAGGCTGGGATCAACTGTACAACTCATAAAAATCATTTTTAAAGAAAAATCATTTAATGTACTATCTTTTGGGGTATAGTTCGACACTTGTATTCATGAAATGTGACACTGTTGGCGCATCCGCCACAGGTTGGCCACCCCTGACTCAGACGTTCAGAACCGGGTCTAACATTATTTACTGGCTATTAGTATTCTATTGATTCATCTGTTCACTGACCAGAGTTTCAAGGAACAGTAGATAGCCTCTCATGGCATGGTTAGTCTCGACCCGGCCCTTCATTAGAAGGGGCCAACGTTTGGTTCCCAGTACTGAGTGGAAACTTATTTCTATTTGAACACTATGTTGTATGGATATTTATTCATATTTAGGCATAGTTAGAATTAAATATGCATAAATATAGGCATAATCAATTTATTTCTATTTGAACACGATGTTGTATGAATATTTATTCATATTTAGGTATAGTTAGAATTGAATATGCACAAATATAGGTACAATCAATTTATTTCTATTTGAACACTATGTTGTATGGATATTTATTCATATTTAGGCATAGTTAGAATTGAAAATGCATAAATATAGGCATAATCAATTTATTTCTATTTGAACACGATGTTGTATGGATATTTATCCATATTTATACATAGTTAGAATTAAATATATGCATAAATATAGGCATAGTTATGTTCATATATTTTTATTTGGACTTTCAAGAATAACTAATGAATATTACCAACGCAAATTCAAAGTGTCATTAAAGTAAGTACAGTTTACTTTGTATTCATGTTAAATCCTTTCCTTTACAGCAAAACAAGAGATTGGCCACCCGTGGTCTGAGTGATCTCTGTCTGTACCGGAGCTCCGGTAACAATCCCCGGTACAAAGGTCCGTCATAGTGACAACGTGAACACCAGAGGAAAACTAATATTAACCTCAATGCTGATAGCCTGTACAATATCCGGTTAAGCCGGAGATTCGATGAAAAGGAACGTAATAACGATATTGTGATTATTTATGAAAAAGGGGTTCATACCCTGATTCTGAACGTCTGATTGATCTCTGTTTGTAACGGAGAACTAGTGACAAAGGTCCGTCATCGTGAAAACGTGATCCTTAGCGGTACGATAACATTCTCTAATACTGAATGTTTGTGTTATCTCCAGTGAAGCCGGAGATTCGATGAAAAAGGGACCGTAATAATGAAACTGTTTAGTCTTCATCGGTATCACATTGTTAACTCCGGTTCTGGCCGTCTGCTTGATCTCTGTTTGTACCGGAGATCCGGTAGCAAAGGCCCGTCACCGTGATATCGTGACCGTTCCCGGTACGATAACATTAACCTCAATGAATGATTGTGTTATCTCCCGTGAAGCCGGCCGTAACGGTGTAATTATGATCAAACATGACAAAGGTTCGTGTGTAAAAGGCTTCAGCCGGAGTCCGAGTGCCGGATTACACCGTTGCACTCCAAAATCTGCTCCTGAACGTTAACTAGTTCTCACCCAATGAGTATCCATATAACGGAGCATAACTCAAGGCGGAGCTAAGCATAACTTCGGAGCTAAGGGTGTCGGTATAAAACGACCCCAATTAATGACTCATACACTAACGTACCTATTAATAGTGTAGCTATATTAACAGTAACCACATCAATAAAAACGTTTATAATATTAAACGTACTATCATCAACTCTGATACTAAGAGGAGGCTTGAATAACTCGTGATCGTATAAAAACGGAGAACGGGAAATTCACCTCTCTTACTCGAGCTAACAAAGAAAACGAAAGAAGGAATAACTCATATCTGTAGAACAGGGAACGAGCAGTCTCTGTTTTCGCTCTCAAGGTTACATAATAAAAAACTAACATCACACAATAAAACAAGAACATTAATAAAATTGATTGCTTTTCTTAGTAATAACCAAGAACGAAGAATAACGTAACAAAAAAACAAGGATATAGTCTAAATCGAAGCCTCTGAGGCGAGAACAAACTAACAGACTAAATCGCTAAACTTTAATTCGCTATTCTTTAAATCGCTATTCTTCGTAGGTCCAAATTGGACTTGCAAGCAAATAAATACCATAGTAAAAATTAATGATAACACTAAAAGGCCATAAAACGTAAGTGATATAACCAAGATGACAGAGTACCAGATGGGCAAAATTAACTAGAATATTTACCGAAGCGAACATAACCCAAAATGGCTGCCGATACCTCGGCAAGACAATCGCTTCCAAAACTAAAAACCACCATATTGGAAACAGAACAAATGCCCGGTACTGTCAAAAGCTGCCAAAACAAACTATGGTACTTAACATTGGTAAGGGTGAAGTATCAACGTCAGTCATGTTGAATTAACGACAATCACTTCGAAAAACACTGGGCAAAACACTTGTCAACTTTGCTGGCTAGTCCAAAATAGAAGGATGACCTAGTGAGCGCGAGTGGTGGGTGTCGGTGGGGTAACCCAACTGTATTCTCTAGGGCCTGTCACGGCCCTCCCCCTTTGATGAAGGGATTATCTAAATGGAAGACAGCCTGTGAATAGTGTTTTACAAACGCCCTTGTTAGATATACGACACCAACAAGGTGCTCGCGCGAGGGTTGTAACCTCTGCATTCCATGCTTTTAATTTTCTCTGGTATATTTGGAAGATTTATATCAGAAAAAGTACAAAGAAGGACTTTTTCGCCGGCCGTCACAGGTTCGACCCAGAAATAGATTTTTCCTTCGTCAAAATCCCTTTTTTCAAATAATGCCTGAAAATAATTTTCTGTTTACATATCAACAGAGACTTACATAGGATACTGTATCACATTACCTCACGTAGTCCTTTAAATAACTTGGGGGTTTCTTACTCCGGTAGGCCTTTTAACATTACTGTAATTTGTTCCGTAACTGGAATACAAACCTACGCTATTTATTAGGGGTTATTACTTTTGGCGAAGTTGAAAGGATGAGCCATTAAAATTTTTGTGAGGGTTAACTACCCATTCCGCTAGTTAGGGGTGTTAGCTTGCTACTGCTTCTGCTCACACACCTGTGATTTCGTTCACTTTATGCTTTTGGCTTAGATGGTGAACAGTCGTTGCTGTTCTTTATCCTCACCAAGATATTTTGGACTGCCATTAATTGGTTTTTGTTTGTGTGTGTTGACTTCTGCCGACCATGCCAACCTGCCCTAGACTTGAGGGCCGAACCTGCGGTACCTTCATGTTGGCTTTGGATACCGATCGTCATACCCTCCCCCCAGATGCTGAAGCCTTGACGAGGATGGGGGGCTTAGGGATTAGCAGCTGGGCTCTAATGAACAGTGGGAACTATTTCCCATTGGACCTCGGTGCCCAGCTGTCGATTCAACTAAATCAGTCAGCACTTTCTCTTTTACTTTTGATTATTTCTTTTTTCCTCCCATCTCTTCCTTTTGGGCTCGATATTGTTGACGACTTTGGCATGTTCGATTTTACTTTGGATGCCGCTTTGTATTTGGCAGAGTGTGGGATGGAGTGCATTCCATCTCAACCTGTGCCAATTTAGACGCCATCACCCTCTGGCAGACCCCATTGGGTGCAGACCAAGTCTGTTAAGAGTCGGGCTCCAGTGATCCGGTCTTAAGTCACCCATATTTGCGGGTAATGGTTGACGCCAGGCATTGGAGTCGACGGTGGGAGGGGCTAACTACCCCCACTGACCAGTGTACGCCCACCTTAAGAGAGGCAGCCCCTCTCTAATAGAGGACTGGTCCCCGCTGAAGCCTCTTCTCGTGTTGGGCCACATGGGATAGGAGGACTGACATCCTCCGATAAGAGGTGGATAACCCGGCTTGCTTTTTCAAAAAAACCCAACACCTCTGTTGACGACCTGGAAAATACAAACATGGACCTCGGCACAGACAGCTCCAACTCGGGTTCTAACATTGTAACGTTAGAACCTTATTCACGTCATGTGAATAATAAAATGCTAGAGAAGAAGAGAGAGAGAGTGAAAAATTATGACAGTACAGAAAGATATAGAAAAGTAGAAGTATTACCTGGTCACTATGAAGTAGTGAATTATGAAAAATTTTTTATCTTGGAATTTGAAAACGGAAGAAATGAGCGTATAAATGTTTTTAAAGCTAATAGAGAAATAGTTACCTTATGTGGAGGGCAGCCAAAAATTTTACCCCAGGGAAATGGAAGTCTCTTGATAGAGACACTCTCCCCATTACAAGGTGAAAGGTTAAAAACACTTACAACATTGAATGGTCATAGCGTAAAATGCGTTTCACACCCTACTTTCAACCAGAGTAGAGGTGTGATATATGCTCCAGAATTGTTGGATATAGAGGAGAAAGAAATAGAGGATGAACTGAGAAGTCAAGGAGTAGTTAAAGTAGTCAGAATGAGAAAGAGAGTTGGAGAACAACGTATCCCTCTTGCTACTCTGATTATAACATTTGATCAATGCCGATTACCAAATGTTATAAAAGCTGGATGGCTATCTTTGAAGGTAAAACCATATATCCCGTCACCATTGCGATGTTATCATTGCCAAATGTATGGCCATTTAAGCCAGAAATGTAAAGAAAAACTAAACAATAAGCCAGCTGTTTGTGCCAACTGTGGAAAAAGTAGTCATGGAGTATGCATAGAAAACCCTAATTGCATACATTGTGGGGAAGCACACCCAGCTACATCTAAAAGCTGTGTAAAGTTTATTTTTGAAAAAGAAATCCAGGCCATTAGGACCATGGAAAGGGTTACTTTTAAAGAGGCTCGTAAAAGAGCTCTTGAAAAGCAAATAAGACCAGGGGAACCTTTTTCAATGGTTCTGAAGAAAAACTTGTCAAACCACACAGACGAAAATTATATCTCTACTTCTAAGATAAAGAAACAAATGAAAGTAGTTAAAGAGGTTGAAAGTCCCATCGAAAATCTATATCCAGAAATTGTGGAAAAATCAAAACGGACACTTAAAGATCTGAAAATTATTCAAAAGCCAACTACTCCGATTTTAAACAATAGTACAAACCTCTCACAGGCCGTTTCCTTGCCTGATCTGATGGAGGTTGCACTCGAAACCAATTTACCTGGTGAACCCGTAGTGGGGAAGTCGCAAAAACCTGACAGATCACAACCTTTTAATCGAAAAAGAGAAAGACCTCCCTCCCTCTCTCCTCCTACCATAAGAAACATTAAAGTCACGACTTCCAATAAATATGATATCTTGTCTGCTGATGTTTCTGAACAACTAGAAGGTAAATTGAACCAATCAGAAATTCAAGTTGAGGTCCACCATCCTCCTCAACAATTAGATCAAAAGGACACAAAGAAAAAGAGAAACACAAAACCCACTATATCAAGATCCTCTCTAGAGTTACCTCCGGGAAACATTGTTAGATCAAATATTGCCAATGGGAAGACTTCATCTAAGGTGTCTTCCAAAAAATAAAACATGGTTTTTTCCACCATTCTGCAATGGAATTGCCAGGGTTTAAGGGCGAAATACGAACAACTTAAGCTCCTCATACGTGAGCACTCCCCTATAACAGTATGTCTACAAGAAAGCAAGCTCGATGCTAATACTCCTTGTCCTCGAGAGTATGTTAGCTATAGGACACCATATGATCAACGAGCAGGGAGCCATGGGGGAAGTCTTATATACGTTCGTCGAGATGTTCCCCAAATATCTTTGTCTATCTGTACCCCTCTGCAGGCAGTGGCTGTACAGATTGATATAGGGAGAAAATACACAATCTGTTCTCTTTACTTGCCTCCAAATGATAACATCTCATATGATAATATAGTAGAGGTGATTAAACAACTCCCACAACCCTTTCTCTTACTAGGAGACCTTAATAGTAGACATCCTTTATGGGGTGATGTTTTAGCAAATGCAAGGGGTAATATTATATCGTCAATTTTGGAGAATGAAGATGTCGGACTCCTCAATACAGGAGAGCCCACACATTTTCATGTACAGACAGGTACCTTGTCCTGCATTGACTTATCGGTTGCAAGCTCTAACTGTCTTCTCGATTTTAATTGGAGAACATTAGATGATTGGCATACTAGTGATCATGCACCAATCATTATAAACACCAACAATGGTCCACCTTTACAAAGATCACCTCGATGGAATCTTGATAAGGCGGACTGGAATAGATTTCGGGAGTTAAGTGAAATTGAAGGAAATGCAGAACAGTTTGAAAGAGTTGATGATGCCATAGACTTACTTAATGGAACTCTTCACACAGCAGGAGTGAATTCCATTCCCAAAACAACTGGGATATTCAGACGACGACCAGTCCCCTGGTGGTCGTCAGAACTAACTGCCCTGCACAGAGCCACAAGAAAGTCTTTAACTCGATTGCGCATGCACCGTAATGAGGAGAATTTAGTCATATACAAGAAATGTAGAGCACAGTTCCGCCGTGCCATGAAAGAAGCTAGGCGCCAGTCTTGGATGTCCTTTGTTTCCTCCATCAACAGTAGAACACCAACATCATCTGTGTGGAGGAAAGTCAAAAAGATAGCAGGAAAATTCACCCCAAACCCACCACCAGTGTTAAAGATAAATGGCCAGTATATGACTGGAGCAACCGAAGTTAGCAATGCCCTGGCTGACCATTTCTCAAATGTATCGCGCAAGTGTCAAGCAGCTCCTGGTCACCAGTATAGGAGCAATGAAGAAAAGAAAGTTTTAAACTTCGCAACAAGAAAGCAAGAGTCATACAATTCTCCTTTTACTGAAAGAGAATTTGATTCTGCTCTTGCTACTTGTAACGATACAGCCCCTGGACCCGATGGAATTCCATATGCAATGATTAAACATGTACCTTTTAATACAAAGTTATTTATTTTAAGCATTTTTAATAGAATATGGCATGATGCTAGTTATCCAAGTGTTTGGGAACTAGCAATTATTTTAGCCTTTTTAAAACCCGGTAAGGACAAGTTTTTAGCAGCAAACTACCGACCTATAGCATTGACATCTTGTTTATGTAAAATCATGGAGAAGATGGTCAATGCAAGACTGATTTGGTACCTTGAAAAGAAGAATATTTTATCACCCATTCAATGTGGATTCAGGAAAATGCACTCAACGACTGATGTGCTGATACAACTTGAGTCCTCCATTTGTGAAGCCTTTGCTTCCAAACAGCACCATGTGACAGTTTTTTTTGATCTTGAAAAGGCATATGATACCACATGGAGATACGGTATACTTAAAAGAATCCATGAGTGCGGATTGAGAGGTGAGCTATCACTATTCATCCAGTCATTTCTTTCACATAGAGTTTTCCAAGTGAGAGTTGGGGAAGCTCTATCACAGAGTAAATGCCAGGAAGAAGGAGTTCCTCAGGGGAGTGTGCTGAGTGTAACCCTTTTTGCACTAGCAATTAATGGGATATCCTCAGTCATTCCCCGGGATGTTCTTGCAACATTATTTGTGGATGATCTCTCCATATCATTTGCTGGAGCCAGAATGGCAATGGTTGAGAGAAAAATCCAACTCTCTATTGATAAAATTATCCATTGGGCCGATATGAATGGATTTAAGTTCTCAACAAGTAAAACTACAATTGTCCATTTCTGTCGTATACGGGGAGTACATCCAGACCCGGATATATACATCAAAGGTCAACGGATCCCATGTGCAAGTGAAGCAAAATTTTTAGGGTTGATATTTGATTGTAGACTTACATGGGTTTCTCACTTAAAAACATTAAAAGCTAAATGTGTTGAAGCTATGAATCTTTTAAAAGTCCTGTCCCATACATCATGGGGGGCAGACCGCAATACAATTTTAAAATTATACAAGGCCTTGATATTTTCCAAAATTAGTTATGGATGCGAAATATACTCCTCAGCAACCCCAAGCCGGTTAAAAATACTAGATTCAATACATCATGCTAGCATTAGATTGTCCACAGGAGCCTTTAGAACCTCCCCTATCACAAGTCTCCTTGTTGATGCTGGGGAGTTGCCTCTGGACCTTTACCGAATGTCCTCTATTATTCGGTATTGGTTTAGATTGCAAAGACTCCCCAATTCTTCAGCCTTTCAAACTGCAAGCCTTGTAAGGCACTCAACCTACTTTGAGTTGCACCCAAAATCTCCTCAACCTTTTGGGTTTCGGGTTAACCAATTATTAAACAATCTGGATATAATTAGAAATAAGGTGCTTCCATTCAAGGTATCATCAACGCCTCCATGGAAATTACCTGACATATCTTTTTGTAGATACTTTATTGGAGTTAAGAAGAATTTGACTGACTTAGAATCCAGGTCTCTTTTTATGGAACATGTTGAAGAACATAGAGGATCGACTTTTATATATACTGATGGCTCCAAATCTGATGCTGGCGTTGGATTTGGAGTACATAGTAATGATTTTAATTGTAGAGGTGCACTTCCTCTAACAGCTTCCATATTTACTGCCGAACTGTATGGCATATTAACCGCTATTGAGAAAATAGCTTTGGAAAAGGAGGGTAATTTTACAATTTTTAGTGATGCAAGGAGTGTTCTTCAGGCTTTAGAAGTTTTTAATTCTAGTAACCCTCTAGTTTTAAAGATTTTAGAATGGCTTTTTATTATTGGACGGAAAGGTATAACTGTTCGATTTTGTTGGGTTCCAGCACATGTAGGTGTGTCTGGGAATGAGAAGGCAGATTTACTGGCGAAGAATGCGGCATCCGAGTTGCTACCAAGGAGGTATCCCATTCCATGTAACGATTTCCTACCTTACATCAAGAAATTGGTATGTGATAAATGGCAACAGCACTGGGATAGTCAAGATGGCAATAAAATGAGGGAAGTAACAAATATCATATCACCTTGGAGGTATAACATGATTCCCCGAAAATGGGAGACGACTCTTTGTCGTCTCCGTATTGGTCACACACGGTTGACTCACGAGTTTCTGCTGAAGGGCCAACACCAACCGTATTGCGAGGACTGCTTAGTACCTTTAACAGTGAGGCATTTGTTGACCGAATGCCCTAATTTTACTAACTTAAGAAATAGATATCTGTTTGAGGCTCGAGGTGAGGATGGCAGGTTTATCCTTGCCAAGATTCTTGGACATGATGTGTCTTACTATGCGAGCGGAATTTTTAGATTTATTTCAGAAGCAGGTCTTCTGAAAACTATTTAACCATTGTAATGACTTCTTAATTTTTATGGTTTTAATCGAATTTGCTTTTAATTTTCATATACAGTAAATGGTATCGGCGTCAATGACCTTAGATGTCAGGATGCCAGAAAACTTTCAATCAATCAATCAATCAATCGTCATACCCTTTGTCCCACCTGCAGTGGTCAATGGTGTGATAGGGATAACAAGTGTAGTGAGTTTCTGGAGTGGTCTGACTCCTAGTGGGAAAGGTTTGGGCATCGGCGGAAAAAGAAGTCTAAACGGGATATTTCTCCTTCGAAGATTTCTTAGGAAGGAAAAATACCCAAGGCTTCTTCTTCCATTTTCCGACCTTCCTCCGAAGCTCTTACTCGATCGGCCTCTTCCGAGAGACTGTCGAGTAGTAGAGTAGGCCCTTCAATTGTTGGTCAACCCCGGTCCTCGAGAGATGGTGTTGCTTCCCCTAGTGAAGCAGCCCCACCTCTCCCCCTGGATGAGGCCATGTGTCTTTCTCCTTTTGTTCAGGTGTGATCATCCTTGGGGCTTACGGGTCCTCACTCCAAGGACTCCTTGCTGCAGCTCATCCGTGGTGCTAGTGTGCAGCCTTCGTCGACTTCGGAGGTGGGTTTTCTGTCGTAGATCGATGTAGTGGTGTCTGAGTCGTCTTCTGCTGCTACTGCTAACGCCCCTGCCTCTTCAGACTCTTCAGCTGTTACTGCTGACTGCGCTTCCCATGTTCCTGATCATCCTTTGAGGGGGAATCAAAATCTTTTGTCTGTCTCTCCTGCGAGTGTTTCTCCTCCTCGGGGGAGTTCACTCATAGGGACTCCTCTGCGGAGGATTGCTGCTTCTAAAGGCCAACTTGCTGATCCACCGGCCTCCAGAGGGCGTCATCGATCGCGCAGAGCTTGCCCTTAGCTTCGCCTTAGAGGTCTCCCTTTGTCATAGGTGAAAAACCGCCTCTTCAGCTCTTCAGCCTCGTCTTCACAGCCTTCCCCGGCAGAAGAGCCTCCTCTTCCGTCGTCTTCTGACCCTCGACCTTCGCCCGTTCCTGGACCTCCTGATGATGCTGCCACTAGTCCTTGGACTTTGGCCTTGGACTCTTCTGTGGATCGCTCATAATCCCCCACAGTGGATGTTCGCCCTTCCATAGGGCACATCCCTGTGCCTGACCTTCCTCCTCCATTCCTGTCTCGTGATTTTTCTAAACATCCCTCACCCTCGAGAACACGCCTTCCTTCACAGCATTCCAGACCTTCGGCTGGGCTCCAGCACTCTCCAATGCGCCAGCGCTCTTCAGTGCACCAGCGCCCACCAATATCTTGTCATTGCTCTCTAGCACGCCAACGCTTTCCAGCGCTTCAATGCTCTCCTGCATTTCAGCGCTCTAATGCCCCAGCGATCTCCCAGCCTCTGGCACTCCCCAGCTCGTTCTCGCTGTTCAAAACACCATCATTTGCTGGCCTGCCAGCGCTCGTCAGTTTATAGCAACATTCGCCAGTGCACCTGCGCTCACCAGGGCGACAGTGCTCTCATGCGCTTCTGCGCTCTCCCGCACATGAGTGCTCTCCAGCCTGCAAACGCGCTCCTGCGCACCAGTGCTCGCTTTTGCTTCAGCGCTCTCCATCTCATCAGCGCTCGCCAACTCGTCAGCCCTCACCTGCGCTCCTGCGCCCGCTTGCTCACCAGCGTTCTCCGGCTCGCCAGCACTTGCTTGCGCTCCCACCCTCACTTGCGCACCAGCATTCGCCTGCTCACCAGTGCTCTCCTACACACAAGCGCTTTCTGGCTCACCAGCACTCACCAACGTGCCAACACTCTCCTGCGCACTTGCGCAAGAGTCAAAAAGAGCAGAAAGGTAAACTTTTGGCCTGGTCACCATCACCCCATTCCCCTCCCTGCAAACGTATTACAGCATGCCCGCCTGGAAAAGGAGGAAGAGGCTCCTTAGAAAGTTTCAAGATTCCGAAAATTCCATCTTCAAAGGGGGATCCACCACATCAACCATCGGTCTAGATTCCTCTCAGGGACTCTTTGATCCCTTTCTCTTCAGGAGCTCTCTTAGACAGTTTCACCGTCAGCAGACACTCTTGGTTCAGTGCCATGGTCAAACTCTTGAACTTTTGGCGAACACTGTCCTGAAACGTCGGGATGCTGTGTCTGAGAGCTTCCATCATTAGGTCCCGAATGCCGAGATCGCTAGGTTCAGGAACTCCTCCCTAAAGGCATCCTCTCTTTTTGAGCCAAAGAACGTGGAACATGCAGCTGAGAGATGGAGGCAATCCCACCAGGACTCCCTCCTCCATAGGGCTTTGACATCCAAGCCCTATAAACCACCAGCTTCCGTCTAACTAAGACCTCGACGAACAAGACAGCAGCGAAGACAGTGTTGTCTAAGAAGCCCTTTCTGACCAAAGACAGGAAAGGCACTAAGTTCTCCAGGGGAGGAAAATTTCCTAGAGGGAGCGGCTGAGGCCACAAACGCTAGGAAAGGCATTCCCCCGCTCCGTAACTCGGCGGAGACAAACCCTGGACAATCTGTGATTTTTTCAGAGTATTGCGTCCCGTTCACGACATCTCTCCCTCCCCTGATCAGGAATCCAGTGTCAATAGACTCCTTTGTGATGGAATCAGCAAAGGGGTTAGCCCTCCGGGCAGAAGTCCAGACCTTGTTGAAGAAGGGCGCTCTCCAGGAAGTCTTTGACAAGTCCCAAGGCTTCTTCAGTTGACTCTTTGTTGTGGAAAAGGCGTCTAGAGGCAGGAGACCTGTCATCTACCTCTCAGCTCTGATCAAGTTTGTCAAGCAAACTCCGTTGAGTATGGAAACAGCACTGCACATTTTATAGATAGATTGATGACGACCCCATACCTTTAATCATTTACTGAATTGGATGTAGACCACTCTTGTAACTGTTGATGACCTAATATAAGTTCCGGATGATGATGATGACGACACTGGTTTGGCCTGGATATGATGATATTTTGAGAATATAAAGTTAAGCGATTGCTCAGTGGAATTGGCCGTAGGCTAATACTCTTTGCCAGGAAGTTGTGGCAGTGGGCTAGGACTGTTACCCGTATGTGGACGACGGTGGCCACACACAAAGTTATATATTTAATATTTAAGTGTTTTCGCCTATGATGGTGTTAATATGTGATTATTTGTTGCTGGTTAATGGCATATGGTTGATGGTTTAGTGTTAAGGGCACTATTTTAGTGTTTCGGTGCTGTATGTGGACTGTCGGTATTGGGTTAGTAAAGGGATATTGTAAAGATAAGATAAATTTCGATATGATTAGAAATCTAGCCCCTTTAGCTAAAGCATATCTATTGGATTTTTACAATCATCTTTGGACCAAACACCTATTTCCAAAGGCATGGAAACATGCAATATTAATACCAATAGTAAAGGCAGGGAAAGATCCAAGTAATCCAGACAATTACAGACCAATTTCATTAACCAGTTGCATATGTAAATTACTGGAAAAAATGGTAAATTATAGACTAAATTGGTGTTTACGTCGCAATAATATTCTATCAACTTCTCAATTTGGCTCACAATCAGAACGATCTTCTTTGGATTGACTTTCACACTTAGAAAATTATATACGTAGAGGCTTTGAACGAAAACAGATCACAATAGCCATATTTTTTGATATTCAAAAGGCATATGATACAACGTGGAGACACTCGATACTAAGATCCTTACATCAGAATGGTTTTCGAGGACACCTTCCTATTTTTATTAGAAATTTTATTGGTGGAAGAACGTTTCAAACTCGTATTGATAACATTTACTTCGAATCTTTTAATCTTGACAGTGGTGTACCGCAAGGCAGTGTTTTAAGCGGGACTCTTTTTGCATTGGCAATTAACGACATTGTTAATCAAATGCCACAAGGAGTGCAAAGTAGTCTATATGTAGATGACTTTGCAATTTACTATTCCTCCGATAGCCTGCGTCATTTACAAAGGATTCTAAATAGTGCCACTAGAAAAATACTAGCGTGGACCGTATCTGTTGGTTTTAGACTTTCGGCAGAAAAAACTCAAGCCATAATGTTTTATAAAGATAGTAGATGGAAGCAAAACCAAGATATCAATCTAACATTGGGCAACGTACAAATCCAATTTCAAGATAAGGTAAAGTTTTTGGGACTAATTTTTGACACCCATTTGAATTGGAAAGCACATGTATCATACATCAAATCCAAATGTAACAGTGCTCTTAATTTAATGAGGAAATTATCTCACACAACCTGGGGTGCAAGGAGATCAACTTTACTAATGATGTATAAAGCATTAGTATTATCAAGAATTGATTATGGTAGCCCAATTTATGGTTCAGGATCAGAAGCAACTTTGAAATCTTTAGATCCAATACACACTCGAGGCCTGAGAATTTGTAGCGGAGCATTTAGATCATCCCCAAATCTCTCAGTTTTATGTGAAATTGGAGAACCCCCATTGTCTTTGCATCGGGATTTTGTAACAATGCGGAGTGCATTGAAAATTTTATCCACTATTTCTCCAACAAAAAAGCTTTTTAATGAGAGGGACATATTTATAAACAGCCATGAACCACCATTCCCAATTAGGGCAAACAGACTGTTACAATCAACAAACGTTAAAGTGAATCTTATCCAACCATCTTTATTTCCCCCACCTTGGATTATGACAAGGACAAGAATCTGTTCTCATCTGTTTTATTTATCAAAAAAATTCACTTATACTCCGAGTCACCACAAGCAAATTACCATAGAACATATTCAGAGAAAAGGTCCTCACTATGCAATATATACTGATGGTTCTAAATCCCCAATGGGTACTGGATGTGCTGCAGTATCTTTAGATGGAACACAACAATTATCGTTGCCAAAAGAATCATCAGTATTTACATCAGAGTTATATGCCATTTTACAAGCAATCAATATGATTAAAACCATTGAAGACAGGAAGAATTTTAAATTTGTCTTCTATTCAGATTCTCAAAGTGCCATAGTGGCCCTTAAAAACTATACTCATAGGAACCACTTGATCCTAAGAATTAAAGACCTTATAAGTAAATTATCTTCTCAGTGTGTAAGTGTCGAGTTATGCTGGATACCGGCTCATGTTGGAGTTGTTGGTAATGAAAAGGCGGATGCTGCTGCTAAAGAAGCCATTAAATTACCTCAACAAAACATTGACCTCCCAGTTGGAGATTTGATTACATTATTAAGGCATTTCATATTGGAAAAATGGCAGAATGTTTGGAATAATGTGCCAGAAAATAATAAATTAAGGCAAATTAAACCGAAGGTTGCTCCTTGGGATTCCTCGACACAAAAGAACAAGAGAACAGAAGTAATTTTAACCAGATTACGAATTGGGCACTCGAGATTAACCCATGAATTTTTAATGAGTACACCTCATGGCACTGTTCCAAGGTGCAGTGAGTGTGATACTTTTTTATCTATTAAACATATATTTTCGGTTTGTAAAGTTTTTCAGCGAGAGAGAGAGAGAGAGAGAGAGAGAGAGAGAGAGAGAGAGAGAGAGAGAGAGAGAGAGAGAGAGAGAGAGAGAGAGAGAGATATGTTTTGGTCAGAAAACTTTTTCTGAAATTTTAACTGAATCAAGTAATTTTTCTGTTTCTAGAATTTTAACCTTTTTAAGGAATTCACGTATTATTGATAGAATCTAAATTTTTACCTAAGTTTTTTTACTAATTCTTTTTAAATTACATAGATTTAATATATTTTTAATTATTTTCATCACTCAGATTTCATATATATATACTTATATGTATATATCTATTCATCCATCTATTCACCCATATTTAGAATATTTAAAGATTATAAGTATATACTGTATATACATATATATTATTCTTTTTTTTTTCATTTATTTTTTTTCCTTATAAATTGAATTTTTGATAATCTTATATTTCTTTATATCCCGATTTTTTTTCGGGCCAGCCCTGTGAGAGTCAAGCTTGACTCATTGGGCTGGTAAAACTCCTTCTTTTAATAATAATAAAGGGATATTGATTTCGGATTATTGGTGAGTTCTGTATACCCACACGCACCGTTATACCATATATATAAAATAATCTGTTGTTATTTTTGTCTGTTTTAGTGTTAAGTCTATGTTTAGTGATGTGTGATTTTTTTGGTTGCGTTTAATTTGTAAGTAATATAGTTTTAAGGCTATGTTTTGTTTTACTGTTCCCTTTGTGCAACAGTCCAGTTGACATAAAAGTAAGGGGAAAGTTTGTGTTGTGGAACAATTTGTATGTCTAAGTGATCAAGGTGTGTGGGGTTTTGTGTTTGTTTACATCCCACCACACTTCCAGTTCCCAATCCATCCATCTTCAAGGAAGTACATATGATTCAGCCTAGACTACAGGAAATATCAGTTCAAGGTGCTGTGCATGGTCTTTCCGCAACACCTCAAGTCTTCCTCTCAATGACTCTCATAGCTCCCCTATGGCATTCTGCAGAATGGATACCGGACCTTCTGCAACTCCTGACAGTGTCTCCAAGAGAACTCCCTCCACGACATGATCTACTCAGACAACCACATGCCAACATTTTCCACAAAACCATAGCTTCGCCACAACTTCACGCCTGGAGACTATTCAGCATCTCCTCACTCAGAGAGGATTTTCGCAACAAGTTGTGTGCAGAATGTTTGGATACCTGCAGAAATCATCAGCAGCACTCTATCAGGCAAAGTGGAAAGTCTTCTGTGGTTGGTAGCAAGGAAGGGGGTATCTCTCCTCTTGATGCCACTATTTGAGTAATAGTGGACTTCCTCATGTATTTTCAGTCTCGGCGGTTAAAGGCTATTGCTCAGCCTTAATCCTCGCCCTTAGACTCAACGGAATGGACATTTCCTCATTGCTAGAAGTTTCCTTACTCATACTGAATTATGAACTTACCTGTCCTCAGTCTGAAGTGAGATCTCCCCCATGGAATGTGGTTTTAAGTTCTCAGGTATGTAAAGAGACCTCCCTATGAACCATTACGCCAGGCAACAGATCGCCACCTCACTTGGAAGACGGTGTTCATACTAGCTTTGGTTTCGGCCAAGCGAGTCAGTGAAAACTTCATGGTCTCTCATACGACATCGCCCATTCAAGGGATGGGGAGAGGCAACATTAGGTTTCGTCCCTGAATTTGCAGCCATGACTCAGAATCCGGGAGTAGCGGATCCCCGATTCGACTCATTGCGGATTTAGTCTCTCCGTTCTGTAACTGATGACCCTGAACATCTGTTACTGTGCCCAGTGAGGATTTTGAGGCTGTATTTCAAAAGAACAGCCACAGCCTGTCCCCGTGTGCCTGCACTTTTTGTCAGCACAGGGAGAAACAAGAGGAGGCTCACTAAAAACACCATCTCTGTCTGTATTCGGAAGGTCATAGACCATGCCCTGAAGCCAGACCCCCCTCCTTCATGTCTCCCCGGAGCTCAGGATGTCAGGGGCGTAGCTACATCTCTGGCATTCAAGAGAAACTTTTCAGTGACACAGGTTCTATAGGCTGGGGCATGGAAATGTCAAAATAAGTTCACAGCCCACTACCTGCAAGACGTGACACACAGGAGGCTCGATTTGTTCTCTGTCTGCTCTGTGGTGGCTGCACAACAGCTGGTATAATACCTCAAGCTCTTTACTGGACAAGTAGCAGAAGGTTGAGGGCACTGTTACCTGGTTTTTGTCTGCGTGAATGAAAAGGTTTGACTGGCTCTTATTCTTTTCTTCATCCTCCCCTCTCTTGGGGAAAGCAGCATCCTGGAGTCTCTGCACAAGCTGACCTCAAACCACTGCAGGTAAACCATGGTTCTTTGTGTACTTAGAATTAAGCTAATACTGTTGCGTCCCCATACCCTGGCGAGGTGATATTGGAAAAGTCCTGGTTATTACAGTTTTTCCTACAAAGACTCGGAATAACTTTTACCTAGACAGTCACACTTCTAAATATCAAAACACACAGCTGGCGTTGACCCCGAACCTTGCTTAGCAAGTTTTAGCGAGGTGCAGGGACTCCTTATTTTTGGTACAAACCTATTCAAAATAAGGAGCCCTGGGGTAAAGCCAAAAAACCAGATTGGCAGGGACGTCCACCCTCCTAATGAGTGTGTCACCCCTTATAAATAGCCTAGGTTTGTATTCCAGTCACGGAACAAATGACAAATTCGTAGATAATGTGTATTTTTCCGAACAATACAAACCTTTAGTTATTCATACAAACTTACCCGCCAGCCCTATCTCCAAGCAAAGTGAGCTAAATCACAGATGTGTGAGCGGGAGCGGTAGCAAGCTACCTCCCCTACCCTTGCTAAGTAGCGGAATGGGTAGTTAATCCTTGCTAAAATTTTAATGGCTCGTCCTTTCATCTTCGTTGAAAGTAATAACCCCTAATAAATAGCTAAAGGTTTTTATCGTTAGGAAAAATACAAATTATATACAAGTTTGTCACATTACCTGGTATGGGATTACATGATACAGTATTACCATCATGGCTTAAACTTGCACTTATTTGTCTTAGTGTATTATCTAAATTGGCCGCATCATCATCATTGCTACTATAAAAATCAGTATTATTATGGGGTTCTTTATAATCATTCCAAAACTCTATCTCCTTTTCATTTCCAAAGTTAATTTTTCATATGAGTCACATTTCTCTCTATATTCCCTCAGTGCTTTCTACTTGCACGTTATTAACTTTTTTTTCAATCTCTTGATAAGGTTCACTACAGGAATTTCATGAGAACTTATTTGTTCCTACACTAAATACAAACCCTCATTCTTTACTATAGGAGAGATATTCAAGCGCGAGCTGGAAAATACGGCAGAAAAACCTTAACAAGGTCGTTAACGACCGGACAGTTAATTACCCACCTGTCAGTGGTGGGGGACCGCCGGTCAGTAGCTGCTGTTTACCTTTAATCGAATTCTAGCCGTCGCAGTGGTAACACCACTGCTCCTGCTTTATTTGCTGGCAGACTAGCTTTTTTTTTTTTGAGTTTTGATTAATCCTTTTTCTTTTTCTTTGTAGATGATGTCTTCTATTTTGAGGAAGTGTTCATGGTGCCTTTATGTCACCGCTGGATGTGGATCCTCTTTCCCTATGCCCCGTTACGGAGGTCATGGGTGTTCTGCTACCCTGCAGAGGATGGGTTCCCCTGCCAAGTATGTAGAAGTGGTCTTCACAGTACCTCCTCCTCCTCCTCCTCCTCCTCCTCCTCCTCCTCCTCCTCCTCCTCCTCCTCCTCCTCCTCCTCCCTTCATTGTCCTCCCCCTCCTCCTCCTCCTCCCTTTATTGTCCTCCCCTCTTCGGAGACTAGGAGGGGGAGATAGAGAAGAGGAAGAGGAGAGATCGCACTCCTTTGCCCAGTCGTTCTCTCCGGAGTCACAGGCGACATAGGAGGAGACATAATCGTTCTTGCTCTTCCTCGCCTTCTGTCTCTTCACGAGATGTCTTGCCACTAGCCTAAGCGCTCTCGTCACAAACTTAAGAGCGCTTCCTTCTTACCCTAACATAGGGCATCAAGAGCGTATGCGCATGTTGGCGCATACGCTCCAACAAGAGCATAACTCCATCACACGCCATGCGCTCACCTGCGCACAAACTCCTGCGTGCCGCCAATCTTCTGCGCAATGGCACTCTCCTGCGCACCAGCGCCCTCCTATGTGCTCCCGCGTGCCAACATTCTCCTGCACATGCGCATACGCGCCCAACACCATCCTATGCGACAGGTAAAACATGCGCGTCAACTTTCTACTGTTAGAAGGTCTTCTGACAAGGCAGCCATGCTGCCTTCTCCCGCAGCGCCAGTGCTTACCAACCTGCTAGTGCTTTGCAACACGCCAGCGCATATCAATGCACCAGCACTTACTGGCGCACCAGCCTCCTCCCGCATCCGCAAGGATATGCGCGCACGCCCATATGATTCCTCTGCGTGCGCGCTCCCTACGGCTGGCACAGACGTGTGAGATAACTCTCCCGCACGCCCGTTTACGCCTTCACCTAGATATTCTCACCAAAGAGACAGGCGAAATAGGAAGATACGTTATCATTCTCGCTCTTTCTTGCCTTCTGTCTCTCCCCGAGACTTCCTGCCTCGAGATTATATACACTCGTGCCACAAACCTGAGAAGAACGATCCCTCTCGTCATCGTTCTGCCTCGCTGTCGTCGTCGTGCAAGGAATCATCTAAGAAACCAGGAGCGCGGCCAAGGGCAAAGCACGTCCTAACCTCGAACCTTCTTCTTCGCATATTAGTTTGAGGGTCTCCGTCCGCTCTAGAAAAAGTCAGATAGAGCGCTTCTCGTTGCTTTTCTCTCTATCTTCAGAGAGATCACTCTCGCCTTTGAATTCTCGATCTCTGACCCTTTGGGGTCTCGTGACAAGGAAACCTCGGTTTCCCGGTGCGCTATCCCTTCGTTTTCTCACAGCTAGTTGCTGAAACCTCAGGTTTTCGTGCATTTAGTCTCGCTGACACTTCGGTGTCTCGTGACAAGGGAGACTTCCGTTTTCCCGTTGCTCTAGCCCTTCGGGTTCTCGCAATACAAACTCTAGGGGCACGCACGTTCACGCTGAACCTTTGGGTTCTCGCAACACAACCTCTAGGGGCATGCACGATCACGCTGAACCTCCGGGTTCTCGTGACACAAGTCATCAAGAGGTCAGAGAGTCTTCGGACTCTTGTCACGCGGATTGTTCGCGTATGCCCATACAACACTACGCCCATAACAATCAGGAGTTTTACTCTTATGGCAGAGTCTTTAGACTCCAGTCATGCAGGTGTTCGCACACAATTAGCGCTACACACGCAAATCTCCGATCATACTCTCGCGGGGTCAATCCCTCGCTCCCATGTTTCATACAGGACAACCTCCCTAATTCCTTTGCTGCCTATGAGTTAAGGATTTCGAGTCTCTTGGAAACCTCGAAAGAAGATACAGGGGTTCGCCCCTTCTTCTCTTCGGTTGAGAGCAGAAGGGAAAAGGGAAACGTGTTAGAGAGACTAAAAGAAAACATCCAGATAGCAGCGACGTAGAACGCGATGCCGAGGGCTTCGGCCGCTCTGTTCGTTATCCTGCGCTTCATGTGGCAGCTCATGAGCTGCCCATGTTACGAGGTAACACTCGTTGTCAACCTGCAACTTGATCAACTTATGGGGAAACTTAAATTGCTGACAGGAGGTTCGCCTTCAGGGATTGAGATCCTTCCCTTATGAGGGAATGATAACCTTCGTCGGAATTGGATTGCGTGAAAGATCCATCCCCCTTCGGATGGAAAGCTTCCCCACTTCAGACAGTCAGCAACCTTCCCTCCTTCGTAAGGAGTTGCGAACAGCTCAATGAGTTTTACCTCTGCTATCTCGTCCCTGAAGACTGTGTTTTCTCCCCTGGAGCTGGGGAAAAGCAAGTCTACGGCTTTTGCCTCCTTCGGGGGGATTTTCTCCCTGGGAATATGCTTGGCTCAGGCGAGGTCCTTCATCGGGAGGACTTCTCACTCGTTCACAAGAGGAGATTTTTACGCCTACGTTTTTTCCATAAAACTGGGAGAAAACTTGCCTTAGGCGATGCCCTCCTTCAGAAGATCATCTCTCCTGTTCGCGAGAGAGAGATTGTTACGCCTTTGCTTTTTTCCCATAGATCTGGGGGAAAGCTTGTCTTAGGCAATGTCCTCCTTTGGGAGAACTTCTCTCGTTCGTGAGAGAGAGATTATCATGCCTTCGCTTTTTTCCCTTAGAACTGGGGGAAAGCTTGTCCTAGGCAAGGTTCTCCTTCGGGAGAACTTCTCTCTCGTTCGCGAGAGAGATTATTAAGTCTATGCTTTTTTCCCCATGAATTGGGAGAAAGCTTTTCTTGGGCCAAATCCCCCTTCGGGAGGACTCCTTTCTCGTTCACGAGAGGGAGATTTTTACGCCTACGTTTTTTCCCTAGAACTAGGAGAAAACTTGTCTTAAGCGACGTCCTCCTTCGGGAGAACTTCTCTCTCGTCCTCGAGAGAGATTATTACGCCTATGTTTTTTTTTCCCATAGATCTGGGAGAAAGTTTGCCTTAGGCGATGCCCTCCTTTGGGAGAACTTCTCCCTCGTTCGCGAGAGAGAAATTATTAAACCTACGCTTTTCCCCATAGAGAGGGGAGAAATCTTGCCTTTGGTGATCCTTCCTTCGGGAAGACTTTTTCCTCGTTGAGAGAGAAAAGTTAATACGCCTACGCTTTTCCCCATAGGGCAGGGAGAAAGCTTGTTTTAGGCGATCTCCTTAGGGAGAACCTTCCTACCAATCACGAGAAGAAACATGTAGGAGTTTACTGATCTATGCTCCTCCCTCTTACGCTTTTTGGTTCTCCTCCAGGGGCGGAGCGAGAGCCTTGTATTAAGCGACATTCTCCTTCGGGAGAACAAATCTACCCTGCGGAGGAGTTATTTTCATCCCCTGACGTTCTCCCCCTCGTGCTGGTGGGAGACGTCTTTTTGATCCTACTGGTTCCCCTCACGTTGACCCCTCGGGGTCTCGTAACGATCACCCTTTCGCCGGGCGTGATCGGGAGCCTTTAAACTTTCGTCATGTTTATCCTACGGGTTCTCATGACCTTAGGAGTTCTTCGGGTCTCTGTCGCGTTGGACTTTCGAGTTCACACGACTTGGAACCTTCGAGTTTCAGTTATGTGGAGTGGTCGGGCTCTCGTAACAATTAGCAATGTATGTCCGTGCACGCGCGCAATTAGCGCTATGCACGCGATCATCGTCATTAAGAGTTTACTCTTATGACAGAGCAGCGGTCTTCACCATTACCTCCAGACACTCCGACTTGTACCATTCTTCCCCTTTTGATAAGAAAGATGCGAGGGGTAAGATATAAGGTTTGTCTGCTACTCACGTCTCCACTTTTTCCTGTAATAACACGCAAGGAATTATCGCAGCCTGAGGATTCCTCGTGAGTGCTGCCGTCGAGGGACTTAGAATCCTCCTATTTAAGGACTCTAAGAACTGTGTGTTATATCTCATGTCTCGGCGATTTGCTTCTGTCTCTTCGACCCTTTGACTCTCCAGCCTTAGACAGGCTATGTATTGACAGTCTGGGGTTCAAGTCCCGCCCAGACTTGTTAGAGCCTTCAGTGCCTACAACCTTACCATCCTTGTAAGCTAAGGTTGGGGGGAGCCTATAGATCTATCTGCTGAATCTTCAGCAGCCACTGCCTGGCCTTCCCTGGTCCTAGCTGGGAGGGAGAGGAGGCTTGGTCGTTGACCATATATGGTCAGTCTCTAGGACATTGTCCTAACGGCTAGTGCAATGTCACTGTCCCTCGCCTCTGCTTTTCTTGAGCGACCTATAAACCTGGTCTGTTCTCCGAGTTCAGAGACATCAACCTTCTCCTCTGAACTTAGATCCCCTCACGGCGAGGCTCACACCAGGCTAATCCTCGAAGAGACACTCTACTCTTCCAGGCTCTTCTCAGTCACAGAAGCCTCGGCAAGGGAAGCGTCTTCAATGTCCCTTCTGGCTTGACACGTGGTCTGATACAGTCGGCTACCTTGCGAGCCATGAGGACTTGTCAAACCAAAACTCTAGGCAGACCCTACAAGAAGTCCTAACTGCTGGGGCCAAGACAATGGTCTTCTTAACCGCTACCACAGGAACAATGTGAAGAAATTGGATCCTCAAAAGGAAGGATCAGTAGTTCCCAGACTTCTTTTTGTACCTCAGTAAGGAAAGCTTCTCTCAGTCTTGGCAATGTAGGGCTATCACGCAGCCTTGAGCCTCATCTGTAGACGGAGAAGGGGTTGACCTCTCCGCCTCAGAAGACATCGCCTTGGTTGTTTCGGTGTTGGAGTGATCTTGCCTCCCACTTGAGATTAGACCATCTCCTTGAGACGTGTCTTACGTTCACTGAAGGTTCTGCCCTATGTGCCCTTAAGGGCCTCAGACTACTCTCTGAACCTTAAGACCGTATTCCTCGTACCTCTGTCCTCCGCTAAAAGGGTCAGTGAGCTACATGGTCTGTCTTGCGTCACCCATTCTAAGAGATGGGGGGGGGGCCGAGTGTTTTGCAACTTCAAACCAGGCTTGGTGGCTAGACTCATAATCCTTCATCTACCAATGGGAGATTTCGAGAATTTCCACTCTTAATAGGTAACACAGGATGCAGTCCAGTCGTTACTATGCCCAGTAAGGGCGTCAAAGAAATAACTGAGGCGCACCAGACTTTTCAGACCGCGACGTCTCCGTCATCTCTTCCTTGTACCAACAGGGTAAAGAAGAGAATCTCTTGCAACACCATCTCTTTCTGACTTAAAGTTATTGCGAGGTCTTTTCACGGAGACCCAGAGGCAGCACAACCCAGAGCCCATCAAGTTAGGAGAGTGGCTGCTTCTCTGGTGTTTAAGAGAATTTTCTCGGTCTCTCAAGTCTTAAGTGTTGGGGTCTGGAAACGCCAATCTACATTCACTGCTCACTATTTGAGCGACGTGACACACAGGTCTCTAGACACCCTTTTTATAGGGCCTATTGTGACAGGTCAACAGATGCTGTTACTACCTTACTCCCTTTCGGGGACAGTAACCATTGGTTGAGGATTCTGGGTTACACTAGGTGTTAAGAAGGACATCCATCGATCTTCTTCGTCTCCTTCTCCCCCACATCTGGGGATCCTAGCCTGTATCCAGTTTCAGCTGGACTCGCCAATGGAAATAAGGTATGATACTCATCTGATTCCTCTCGCAGAGTATAAGTTATACTCGTGATCACGAGGTTTTCCCCTTGGCAAGGTCGGGGGAATCCTAAGTTTGAAATAGGTAACACAGGATGCAGTCCAGTCGTTACTATGCCCAGTAAGGGCGTCAAAGAAATAACTGAGGCGCACCAGACTTTTCAGACCGCGACGTCTCCGTCATCTCTTCCTTGTACCAACAGGGTAAAGAAGAGAATCTCTTGCAACACCATCTCTTTCTGACTTAAAGTTATTGCGAGGTCTTTTCACGGAGACCCAGAGGCAGCACAACCCAGAGCCCATCAAGTTAGGAGAGTGGCTGCTTCTCTGGTGTTTAAGAGAATTTTCTCGGTCTCTCAAGTCTTAAGTGTTGGGGTCTGGAAACGCCAATCTACATTCACTGCTCACTATTTGAGCGACGTGACACACAGGTCTCTAGACACCCTTTTTATAGGGCCTATTGTGACAGGTCAACAGATGCTGTTACTACCTTACTCCCTTTCGGGGACAGTAACCATTGGTTGAGGATTCTGGGTTACACTAGGTGTTAAGAAGGACATCCATCGATCTTCTTCGTCTCCTTCTCCCCCACATCTGGGGATCCTAGCCTGTATCCAGTTTCAGCTGGACTCGCCAATGGAAATAAGGTATGATACTCATCTGATTCCTCTCGCAGAGTATAAGTTATACTCGTGATCACGAGGTTTTCCCCTTGGCAAGGTCGGGGGAATCCTAAGTTTGAAGGGGTCCGAGTCGAATGTTCCTGACCCACTTCATCCTGAAACATTTGTTTCCATGAAGTTGCAAACCTTCAGTCGTACTGAGATTCTGGGGATATACAAAGAAAGAAGATAATGGAAGATTGTTGCTTCAAAAGAGTCTAGTCTGAGGATTATCTTCTCTAAAGATAGGGAACTCCTTGGCCACCCTGGCCTCAAGACTAAATCTCCTATAGTAAAGAATGAGGGTTTGTATTTAGTGTAGGAACAAATGACAAACTTATAACAGAGTTTGTATTTTTCCTAACATACAAACCCGAATTCTTTACACAAATCTTCCCTCCATCACTGCCCCCCTAGGATAGTCCTAACTAGAATCCGATTGAAGGTAAACAGCAGCTACCGACCGGCGGTCCCCCACCACTGACAGGTGGGTAATTACCTGTCCGGTCGTTAACGACCTTGTTAAGGTTTTTCTGCCATATTTTTCCAGCTCGCGCTAGAATATCTCTCCTATAGTAAGGAATTCGGGTTTGTATGTTAGGAAAAATACAAACTGTTATAAGTTTGTAATTTTCCGTATTTTGTTGCTAAAATCTGTCACCTTCACTCACTTGACCCTCTTTAACTCAAAATTTCATATCCTTATACTCTCTCCTTTTCTTTACTTTTTTTTCTATTTCTAATTTCATTATCATTTCCAGTATATTCAGAAGAAATCTCAGGCTACTTTGTCCTAATTTTTCTACTATACATAAGTTCAGCAGGGCTAACTTTGGTTACATTATGTGGAGTAGATCGGTAAGTCTTCAAAAATGTATGCAATTCTTTACCTTCGGCTCTTATTGTTTTAATAGCCTTCATAATGGATCAATTTTGTCTCCACGTTGCCATTTGCCTGTGGAGAACATGGTGTCACCTTCCTATGAACCATGTCATTTACATTAAAAAAGTTCTTAAATTCCCAAGAAGTAAATTGTGTACCATTGCCAGTCACAATGAACTCCGGCAAACTTTGAGATGTAAACCAATTATCCAGACTTGTTCCGACGCGATATACAAACCTTGTAATCATTCAACATAGGAATTCGCTTCAGCTCAGCTGAAAACAGCCGAAGAGAAAGAAAAGCAGGCAGTTGTGCTGATTGGTTGGCTGGCGGTATGGGGCAGAGTCTTCTGTGTCTTGTCCTCTCCCTCTTGACCCAGCGGTCGGAGCGCTTGCTGGGGGTTCCTCGGTCGAGAGCTTGAAATCCCAGAGAGTGGCCTTCTCGGCCTCTGAGATTTCAACTATGGAGTCCATCTCTGTAGCTGCTCTCGAGGCTGCTTTGTGGCACAACCACTGGTGTGGTACGGCCACAGGTTTCACGCGGGACACCAAGCTCGTTAACCCCGAACACATGGAGCAATACAGGAACCTGGCTTTGTCCGGTGGGAAAGCTGTTGTTTTTCTCTTGGGCCACCTTGTTACCCAGTATGGCAATCTGATCCTCAAAAATCGGGAGGTAGTAGCCACTCGTTTGGCAAGATAGATTGGTTCAGGAGAGGCCCTGGCACTCTGGAACTTTCCTATTAGAGCTGTAACTTCTCTCTTTCCACCAGAGGAAGTTCGGGCCGTGCGGGATAAATGGCACTCTACTCGGAGGACTCCATTATCCACCAGGTGCAAGCTGTGAGTTTCAAGGGACCTGGTCCCGCGAAACTGTCCGCAGCCAGGCCAAGTCAGGCCAAGCCCACGGGAAGTGGCATGAGTACTACTGGTCGTGCTCTTGCTGCTCCTGTGCAGCCGAGACCTGCTCCTGTTCAGAAGGGTTCTGCCCCCAAACAGACCTTTCAGCCTCCCTTGGGAGCTCCGCCACATCAGGGAAAGAACAGGGGGAAGCAAGGGAAAGGGAAACACTGAGATTGGCTTTCCACTTCCCATGCTGCGGAGGGTAGGAGGATGCCTATCGCGCCATTGGGCAATGTGGCAGCACCTCGGGGCCGAGGAATGGGTAGTGTCGACCCTTCGCGAAGGGTACAAGCTCCCATTCGTCCTTCATCGCCCCCTCCCCTATCCTCCACTCTAACAGCGTTCCACACACGCTCCAACATCCCTGAAGGCTCTGGCCTTGGAGGCGGAGGTCCAGGAAATGTTGGAGAGGGATGCGCTAGAAGTCGTACACGATCAGTCACCAGGAGGTTGGAGACCGATCATCAACCTTTCGCCATTGAACAAGTTTGTTCAGCAAACTGCGTTCAAGATGCTAACAGTTCGCATTGTGCTGTTAGCCATCAGGCAGTACGACTTTATGCTTTCAATAGACTTGAAGGACGTGTACTTTTCAAGTACCAGTTCATCGGTCGTCTAGAAAGTACCTCCGATTCATCCTCCAGGGCACGGTGTACCAGTTCAAAGTACTGTGCTTCGGACTCTGCACAGCTCCTCAAGTCTTCACGCGAGTGTACACGACGGTAGCAGCTTGGGCCCACTCGAGGGGCCTCCGCATACTAATGTACCTCGATGACTGGCTGATTCTCGCTCCCTTGCAGGAGCAGTTGAGTCAGGATCGAGACTTGCTTCTGGCAGTCTGTCGCGATCTGGGGATCGTGGTTAACTGCAAGAAGTCGAACCTCATTCCCAAGCAGAAGGTGAAGTATCTGGGAATGCTGATCGACTCGGCATTCCAGCCCTCCAGTGGCAAGCTCTTCTAGGTTACCTTTCCTCACTGTAGAAGATCGTTCCTTTTGGGTGGATCCATCTCCGCTCCCTTCATGTGGTGTCTGAAGGAGCAGTGGTCGGCAGCCACCGATCCTCCCTCTCGTCCGGTCCTCATGGAACGCGAGGTAAGAGAGGATCTCCTTTGGTGGCTAAATGAGGAGAACCTCATGAGAGGGTTTTCTCATAAACCCTCCTCCACCTCAGTTCCGTCTGTTCACAGACGCGTCCACGGAAGGTTGGGGTGCACACCTGGACGACTTGGTCATGTCAGGTGTGTGGTCGGAAGAGGAGAAACACCTGCACATCAATGTGCTGGAAATTATGGCTGTCTCAAGAGCACTCTTTAATTTCCAAGCCCGTTGGAGAGAGCATTCGGTAGTGCTGATGAGCGACATCACGTCCGTGGTCGCGCACGTCAAGCAAGGGGGCATACTCTCACGTCCCTTGCAGCAGTTGACGAGGCAGGTGTTTCTGTGGGCAGAGAGTCAACACGTAACCTTGTCAGCCAGGTATATTCCAGGCAAGAGAAGTGTTCGGGCAGATGCCCTAAGTCGCAGAAACCAGGTACAGTAATAGGGGCAGAATGGTCTCTTCACCCTTAGGTTGCGGGTAGAGTACTTGACCTCTGGGGAGAACCATGCATCGACCTTTCGCAACACGGCACAATGCCAAGCTTGCTGTGTTTTGCTCTCCAGTACCAGATCCCGCGGCTGCGTTTGAAGACGCACTGCAACATCCTTGGGATCCACCGGATTGCTACACGTTTCCCACCCCTTTTTGCTTGCTTCATGCAGTCGTGTACCAGGTCCTAGTAGCTCCAGGACTCAGGATGACTCTCATTGCTCCACTATGGCCACATATGGAGTGGTTTCCTGATCTGTTGTCGCTCCTGGTCGAGGCACCGTGAGAGCAACCACACTCGCGCAATCTCCTTCGGCAACCCTTGTCAAACAGGTACCACCCGGCAGTGCAGTCACTCAGACTTCACGCGTGGAGACTATCCAGCATCTCCTCAGAACGCGAGGCTTTTCGCGACTCGTTGCGAGAGACATGTAAGGGTATCTTAGAAGATCCCCCTCCTCAGTCTACCAGGGGAAGTGGTTGGTCTTTTGTGATTGGTGTTGTGGAAGGGGTATCTCTCCAGTCGGAGCCTCTCTGACTCAGATCGCAGACTTCCTAGTCTTTCTTCGCAGAGATAAGCTCCTTTTGGTTTCTGCCATTAAAGGGTACAGGTCTGCCCTTGCAATGGTATTCCGTCTGAAGGTCATAGATATCTCCAACACCCTGGGGATTTCTATGCTCATTAAGAGCTTCGAAGAGTCTCATCCCCCGAGGGAACTTAGAGTTCCCCAGTGGGATGTCACCTTAATTCTCAGGTCTCTTACTCGTGTTCCTTATGAACCCTTGAGCCGTGCCCCAAACAGGCACTTGACCTTTAGGACTGTTTTTTCTGCTAGCTTAGCATAGGCGAAGAAAGTCGGGCAGTTACATGGCCTCTCCTGTAATGTCACTCACGCAGAGGGTTGGAAGGATATCTCCTCGAGTTTTGTGCCAGAGTTTGTGGCCAAGACTCAGAACCCAGCGATCCACGATCCCAGGTTTGAGGCCTTCACTATTTCTTCTTTACCAGATGTGGCGGTTCAGGTGAGAGGCTTCTCTGTCCCGTCAGGTGTCTCCGGCGCTATCTTAAGCGAAGTCAGCATCTCAGACCTGAATGTCGACGACTTCATTAGCACCGGCAGAACCAAGAGGGAGGTGTCGAGGAACACGATATCCTTCTGGATCCGTGAGACCACCCGCAAGGCGTATGAGACTTCCTCAAGAGTCCAAGCACCAGCGAGGGTTAAAGCTCACGAGATCAGGGGCATTGCCGCCACACTCGCTTTTAAGAGAAATCTTGCAGTGGGCCAAGTGCTGAAGGCTGGCGTTGGGAAACGCCAGACCACCTTTACGGCCTTTTACTTGAGGGAGTTTATGCACAAGTCCTTGGACACCTTTGTTCTTGGCCCTGTGGTAGCAGCTCAAGTTATTGTCTGACCTTTCTAGTTCCTCTGGGACAGGGAAGTCTCTTGTGTTGATTTTATGTTATGTTTGGCAGTGTGAAAGTAGTCTGCAGGTGATCCGCCTTTCTCTCTGTCTCCTCCTTTGGAGTTCCATACATCAAGACAAGTCTTCCCAGGTAAGATTGCTAGAGTTTGTTTACAAGTATTCTCCCCCCGTCTTCTGCTAGGCAGGGAAGACGGTAGATGTATAAACCCTTTGCCTTTTGGTTTTGGAGTTTCATCCAGTCACAGTGACCCTAGGGTCGAGTGTCTCTTACGTTCACGCTCTCCGGTTGAGCAATGCTCTTACACATCGTGCGGCAGCTCCCAGTCTCTCAGACCCCACCATCATAATGTCGGGTCAAGAGACGGGTGGGTGGATTTAGTCCTCTGCTCTCATTCGAGACCAGGTCTATACCCGGGCAGTTAGCTGTCCACAAGCAGTAAAGGCAGACTTCCCACCAACCAGTGAGTCTTCCTATATTAAATGATTACGAGGTTTGTATATCGCGTCGGAACAATTGACAATTTGTCCTAAATTGTATTTTTCGTAGTTATACAAACCTGTAATCATTTAATATAAATGCCCGCCTCTACCACCCCTGTCATGTTCCACATTGAGCCTAAAGTGTTTGAATGAGGAAAGCGGGCTGGCGGGGCGAGGGGGGGGGGGAGCTAAGCTCCGCTCCATACCGCCAGCCAACCAATCAGCACAACTGCCTGCTTTTCTTTCTCTTTGGCTGTTTTCAGCTGAGCTGAAGCGAATTCTTATATTAAATGATTACGGGTTTGTATAGCTAGGAAAAATACAATTTAGGACAAATTGTCATATTTTTTTACAGTAGTAGAACTAGTAGAATATATTCCTACTTCAAACCATCTGGAATAATAATGTACAGTAACTAATAAATTTTCAACACTTGACAATGGATCACATATATCTACACCAATATGTTGCAGTGGTGTGTCTGGTAAAGGAGTTGGTTTCAAGGGTTCTGGCCTATTATTACTACTTGTAAACAAACATGCTCTACAATTTATTTATTCTCTTTGATATTTATGGAAACATTCTTAATGTTTATATATATATATATATATATATATATATATATATATATATATATATATATATATATATATGTAAATTTTAAATATTTAACTTAGCCGGTGAATATATAGCTGCAACTCTGTTGCTCGACAGACAAACTGTACAGAAAAAACTCGCCAGCGATCGCTATACAAGTTGCGGGTGTGCCCAACAGCGCCATCTGTCGACCAGATACCAAGCTCAATGTAAACAAAGACTCAATTTTCTCTCTGTCGACGTGTCGACAAGACATACTTTACTCGCTGTTGCTAAACTGGAGTTTTTCACATCATATTGGTGAAGTACTATATTCTGGTTTTGAGCTTTCGCTGTGCAGGGTTTTTCTTCAAACAAATCCTTGAACTCTTTTTTGTATCGGATTCTTTGTTGATGACTTAGATCGTTTTTTGGAATTTTCCCTTGACCAATTCAAAATGGCTGACCCTTCACAAGTTCCCAAATTTAGAAAATGCAATGCTAGGGACTGTTCTAGGCGTCTTCCGAAGGCTTCTATCGACCCTCACACTGTTTGTTCCAATTGTCGGGGTAAAACCTGTCAATTGGAAGATCGGTGTGAGGAGTGCGTGGGCCTTTCGGAATTCGATTTTATCGAATTTGAAAAGTACACACGCAGGCTAGAGAGAGATAGAATTAGGAGAACTTCTTCTAGGTCTATTGATGTTTCCTCTCCTCATGCCCCACAACCTATTCCTTCCCCTGTAGTGGTTGTTCCTAACCCCCCTCCTAGCACTCAGGAACCTTCGATGGCTGACATGATGCGTGCCATCCATGCCCTGGGGGAGAGAGTTGAGTCCCTTGCAAGTGACCGCAATCAGCTCATGGCGGATGTTAAGGAGCTTAAGTGCCAAAGTGCAGTGGGAAGTGCTAAAGTGCCAAGTGATAGTGTTGTGAACAGTGTTGCGCTTGAGGGTTCGTCTGTTCGTGCCTGTCGTCCTCCTAGTCCGGGACCTCTTGCAAGCTCCCAAGTCCAGGGGAGAAGCAATGTCGCACGACGCATGGGTTCGAGAGGCTTTAATCAGCGAACAGACGTTCCCTCCATGGTATCAGGCGTATCTCCCCAAGATCGCCCCTACCTACGTAAGACGAGAGAGCCCATTTATACCTCGTCGTCTGAAGGTGTTTCTCGTAAGAAACTTTGGACCAAGGTCTCACGACCTTTAAAACGTAAATCGGTCCCTTCAGGACAAGTCCAACGTCCCGGCTGTAGCCACTGGGTCAGTTCGGACTCGTTGCCGTCATCTGATGACTGCTCACCGCCTAAGAGAGGCAAAGCGGTACCGCTTCAGGCTCTAACACCGTCTGTCGCCGCACCTGCTCCCGTAGACCCTAAATGGGCTTTGCTGCAAGACATGCAGTCCAAGCTTACGTCTTTGATGCAGGACTTTCATGCGGAGAAGGTTGCTGCCGTACCAGCAGCGAGTGCAGTACCTAGCCTACAACCTTCCAAGCGATCGGTTGTGCGTCCTGTTGACGCTGAGGTAACCTTCTCCCGTATACCAGTTGAGGGGGTTCCTCCACCGATGCGATCCAGTGTGGGTTGCCAGCCGCATGTTGACGTTAAGCGACGCACGGAGGTGGTTGTTGACGTTCTGGACGTTCAACAACCATCAGAGGTGACTTGTTTTGACGCGGTGCGTCAACCTCCGCAACCCAGTGTGGTTTCCACTGCGCAACCCAGTCGGTCTAGACAGTCTCGGGTAGACGGTGTGCGTCCTCGCGCTACCATGGTTGTTGACAGTTCACAGACTGTGCAGCAGTTTCATGACGTTGCGTCCGGCTCCGTCACGCATGCACCAGTGCGACCGGACTCAGCGAACCAGACGTTACCCACTCCGTTGCCGTTTCCGCATCAGTTTTCGGATGAGGAACTTTCTGATGATGATGTTGCTGCACATCAAGATGATCAACAATCGGAACTGGACGAGCCTAAGTCAACGCAACCATCTTTGGACTTTAGAAAAGTTTTGGCTATTTTCAAAGAGTTGTTTCCTGACCAGTTTGTTTCTGTGGCTCCTCGTTCTCCGCCTTCAGAGTTTGTTTTAGGCATGCCTTCTGCCGCACCTGCCTTTACTAGACTCGTCCTAGCACGCTCGTCTAAGAGAGCTTTGCGGCTGATAGGAGACTGGTTAGAGTCCAAGAAGAGTTTAGGGAAAACAGCATTTGCTTTTCCCCCTGCTAAACTCTCTTCTAGATCGAGCGTCTGGTATGCCACGGGAGAAGTTCTCGGCTTGGGAGTTCCTGCCTCTGCCCAGGGCGACTTCTCAAGTCTTGTAGGCTCTCCCCGCCGCCTTGCCATGAGACGCTCAAAGATTTGTTGGTCATCATCGGACCTGGACCACCTTATGAAAGGAATCTTTAGGGCTTTTGAAGTCTTTAACTTCTTAGACTGGTGCCTAGGAGCCCTGAGCAGGAAAATCTCTTCGACAGATAAAGAGACTTCTTTGCTCATTATGTCCTGCATGGACAAGGCCGTCCGTGATGGGTCCAATGAGCTTGCTGCCTCATTTGCGTCCGGAGTCCTGAAAAAGCGAGAGTCTCTCTGCTCGTTCCTGTCTGCTGGAGTTACACCATTCCAGAGATCTGAGCTCCTCTTTGCTCCCCTTTCCAAGAGCCTATTTCCAGAAGTCCTGATAAAGGAAATAGCTGCTTCGTTAGTGCAGAAGGACACTCACGATCTAGTTGCGTCCTCAGCTCGCAAAGCTCCCCCTTTGCCTACATTGTCTGCTAGACCGAGGATTGACACTCCAGCGTCTCGCTTTATTCCGCCCTTTCGTGGCAGAGCCTCCAGCAGAGGAGGTGCTCGTGCCGAAGGGAAGCGAGGGAAGAGGAAAGGATCCAAGTCCTCTAAGGGCAGAGTCTGACTGCCCGCAACTTCAGACAGCAGTGGGAGCCAGACTCAAGAACTTCTGGCAAGCCTGGGAGAGGAGAGGCGCAGATTCACAATCTGTGAAGTTTCTCAGAGAGGGGTACAAAATCCCTTTTGTACGCAAACCCCCTCTAGCAACGTCTCCCATCGATCTCTCTCCCAGGTACAGAGAGGAAGAAAAGAGAACAGCCCTGAAACTGGAAGTGTCTCTTTTGCTAGAGAAGGGAGCGGTGGTCAAAGTCTCGGATCTTCAATCACCGGGATTCTACAACCGCCTCTTCCTGGTTTCAAAGAAGACAGGAGGGTGGAGACCGGTGCTAGACGTCAGTGCTCTGAATGTCTTTGTCACAAAGACGAAGTTCTCCATGGAGACCACAAAGTCAGTCTTAGCAGCGGTCAGAAGGGAAGACTGGATGGTCTCCCTAGACCTAAGGGACGCCTACTTCCACGTCCCCATTCACTCAGACTCCCAACCTTTTCTGAGATTCGTTTTCGAAAATGTGGTCTACCAGTTTCGGGCCCTGTGCTTTGGCCTAAGCACAGCTCCTCTCGTGTTTACGAGGCTGATGAGGAATGTAGCCAAATTCCTCCACTTATCGGACATCCGAGCCTCCCTTTATTTGGACGACTGGCTTCTCAGAGCCTCTTCCAGTCGTCGCTGTCTGAAGGATCTCAAGTGGACTCTAGATCTGACCAAGGAATTGGGACTCCTTGTCAATTTGGAAAAGTCGCAACTGGTCCCATCCCAAACTATTGTGTACTTAGGGATGGAGATTCACAGTCTAGCTTTTCGGGCTTTTCCGTCGGCCCCCAGAATAAGTCAAGCCCTGTTATTCATCCAGAACATGCTGAAGAAGGAACGCTGCTCAGTCAGACTGTGGATGAGTCTGGTAGGGACGCTATCATCCCTGGAACAATTTGTGTCTCTAGGAAGACTACACCTCCGTCCGCTTCAATACCATCTAGCTTTTCACTGGAAAAAGGACAAGACGCTAGAAGCGGTCTCGATCCCGATTTCCGAAAAGATGAAGTCTTGTCTGACTTGGTGGAAGGACAATATCAACTTAAGAGAGGGTCTTCCCCTGGCTGTTCAGACTCCCAACCACGTTCTCTTCTCGGACGCATCGGACGTGGGCTGGGGCGCGACACTAGACGGTCGGGAATGTTCAGGACTGTGGAACTCGAGTCAGAGGAACATGCATATCAACTGCAAGGAGCTGTTGGCAGTATATCTGGCCTTGAAAAGCTTCAAGTCTCTCCTTCGAGGCAAAGTGGTGGAAGTAAACTCAGACAACACCACGGCCTTGGCGTACATCTCCAAACAAGGAGGGACCCACTCACTGACGTTGTACGAGATCGCAAGGGACCTGCTCATCTGGTCAAAAGGTCAAGACATCTCCCTAGTAACGAGGTTCATCCAAGGCAACTTGAATGTCATAGCAGATTGTCTCAGTCGGAAAGGGCAAGTAATTCCAACAGAATGGACCCTCCACAAGGATGTGTGCAAGAGACTTTGGGCCACTTGGGGCCAACCTACCATAGATCTCTTTGCAACCTCGCTGACCAAGAGGCTTCCAATCTATTGCTCCCCAGTTCCGGACCCAGCAGCAATACATATAGATGCCTTTCTCCTAGATTGGTCACATCTGGATCTCTACGCATTCCCACCGTTCAAGATTGTCAACAAGGTACTGCAGAAGTTCGCCTCTCACGAAGGGACAAGGTTGACGCTAGTTGCTCCCCTCTGGCCCGCGAGAGAATGGTTCACCGAGGTACTTCGATGGCTAGTAGACGTTCCCAGAAGTCTTCCTCTAAGGGTGGACCTTCTACGTCAGCCTCACGTAAAGAAGGTACACCAAAGCCTCCTCGCTCTTCGTCTGACTGCCTTCAGACTATCGAAAGACTTTCGAGAGCTAGAGGCTTTTCGAAGGAGGCAGCCAGTGCGATTGCTAGAGCAAGGAGAGCATCCACCATTAGAGTCTACCAATCGAAGTGGGAAGTCTTCCGAGACTGGTGCAAGTCAGTTTCTGTATCCTCGACCAGTACCTCTGTAGCTCAAATAGCTGATTTTCTCTTATACCTGAGAAAAGGTCGTTCCCTTTCAGCTCCCACTATCAAGGGCTACAGAAGCATGTTGGCATCGGTCTTCCGGCATAGAGGCTTAGATCTTTCCAACAATAAAGATCTTCAAGACCTCCTTAAGTCTTTTGAGACCACTAAGGAGCGTCGTTTGGCTACCCCTGGTTGGAATTTAGACGTGGTACTAAGATTCCTCATGTCAGACAGGTTTGAGCCGCTACAATCAGCCTCCCTGAAAGATCTCACTCTAAAGACTCTTTTCCTGGTATGCTTAGCCTCAGCTAAAAGAGTCAGTGAGATTCATGCCTTCAGCAAGAACATCGGATTTTCGTCAGAAAAAGCCACCTGTTCGCTACAACTTGGTTTTCTAGCCAAAACTGAGCTGCCTTCTCGGCCTTGGCCTAAATCTTTCGATATTCCCAGCTTATCGGAGATTGTAGGCAATGAACTAGAAAGAGTCTTATGCCCTGTGAGAGCTCTTAAGTTCTATTTAAAGCGTACTAAACCTTTACGAGGCCAATCTGAAGCTTTATGGTGTTCAGTTAAGAAACCATCTTTGCCTATGTTAAAGAATGCCTTATCATACTTTATCAGACTGTTAATACGAGAAGCTCATTCACATCTGAGGGAGGAAGACCAAGCTTTGCTTAAGGTGAAGACGCACGAAGTTAGAGCTGTTGCAACTTCCGTGGCCTTTAAGCAAAACAGATCTCTGCGAAGTATAATGGACGCAACCTATTGGAGGAGCAAGTCAGTGTTCGCGTCTTTTTATCTAAAGGATGTCCAGACTCTTTACGAGGACTGCTACACACTGGGACCATTCGTAGCAGCGAGTGCAGTAGTGGGTGAGGGCTCAACCACTACAATTCCCTAATTCCATATCCTTTTAATCTTTCTCTTGAAATGTTTTTTAATGTTGTTTTTATGGGTTGTCCGGAAGGCTAAGAAGCCTTTCGCATCCTGGTTGATTTGGCGGGTGGTCAAAGTCATTTCTTGAGAGCGCCTAGATTAGGGATTTGATGAGGTCCTGTTGTATGGGTTGCAACCCTTGATACTCCAGCTCCTAGGGGTCGATCAGCATCCTAAGAGGATCGCGAGGCTCCGTAAGGAAGACGTACTTATAAGGCAGAGTAATCGTTCAAGTCGACTTCCTTACCAGGTACCTATTTATTTTATTTTTGTTATTTTGATAACTTTTAAAATGAAATAAAAAACTCTTAGCTCATAAAATGTGAACATATATTACTGGTCTCTACCCACCATCCTGGGTGTGAATCAGCTATATATTCACCGGCTAAGTTAAATATTTAAAAATGATATTTTAATTATAAAATAAATTTTTGAATATACTTACCCGGTGAATATATAAATTAAATGACCCTCCCTTCCTCCCCAATAGAGACGCAGTGGGACGAGGAGAAAATTGAGTCTTTGTTTACATTGAGCTTGGTATCTGGTCGACAGATGGCGCTGTTGGACACACCCGCAACTTGTATAGCGATCGCTGGCGAGTTTTTTCTGTACAGTTTGTCTGTCGAGCAACAGAGTTGCAGCTATATATTCACCGGGTAAGTATATTCAAAAATTTATTTTATAATTAAAATATAATTTTATATATGTTGTAGCTTTCATTACAGTGTATGTTGCTGTTTGTGTATTAGTGCAATATAGGAATAGAACCTTCCCTCCCGACCTTTCTACCTTGGACAACGGTCATCCTGTTGGCGGATAGCCTTCCGTGTGACTTGGCCGCCACCACGGAAATCGTCATCGTTTGGATACTCCTCCATTTAGCTGTTGTTGTTGCCTTCCCCTCTACGTGGAATGTGCTTGGGGAAGGGAGGGCGGCCTTCTCAGAGCTTGACTTCGGTCTTGCTCTTTCTCAAGGTCATCGCCGCTCACTTTTCATGGGCGGCCGGCAGTATACTCTGCAGGGGGAAGGGGGAGCACCTTCCATTCGCGGGTTAGGTTGTGCTTCCAAATGGTTCTTCATTAATTAAGTGAAATTATAATTGTTTGTAATTTAACTTTCCAGCTTCATCTCCGCAGGGAACACCCCTTCCCGCCAGAGGGTTGGGAATTAATTAATTGTAATTCTTTTTATTGTTACAGGTTTTAAGCTGCCGTCTGCTTCTCCCGTCGATGTCCGGCTGGGAAGGGAGTGCGCAGTTCTTATTTTGTGTCTGTTCTCTCGTTGGACACCTTTCCCGTTCACGGACTAGGACTAGGTGCTCCTGCAGAGGGAGTTGTTGTTTCATTATTTGTTTTATTTTTCCTCAGTTTGCGATGCCGTTCTTCTTTGTTCAACTAAGATAGCCGACGTAGAAGAGCAGTGCTGTTTGTGCCTGGGGAATCTGCTGTCCTTGCGCCATCACTTTCCTGTCCTTCTGAGCCTGTGGCCGCTCCTGATCGGCACACCGTCTTGGAGGAACTAGCTCTGGCTACGTTTTCTCATGCAGTACTCGGTGCAGATCTTCAACTTGGACAAGGTTTTTTGATCGGAAGCAAAGAATGCTGCCCGGAGGTCTACCCCAGTGGTTGGACTACAGTTCTTTCCCTTCCGAGGGAGAGTTATCCTCCCCAGGTGTTGGGTTGTCCTCCCTTCCGAGGGAGAACTTCCATTCATCATCTTAATCACATCACATCGACACCAATTCCTGTTGCTGTTTCTTCGCCTAAGACTACGCTCCCCCCTTGTTGAGTTGACTCTTCCGTCGGGGCCGGAGCAAAGTCCGAAGCAAGTCTCCTGCGAGTGTTCATCTCTCTCGTTTGTGAGAGAGGCCACTAATAGAGACTCCTCTTTGGTAGCCTGCTGCTGCTGATCAGTTTGCTGATACTCTTGCCCCTTCGGTGTTCATCACCGTGGTTTTTTACTCCACTGTTCTCTGCCTTAGAGGTGCTCCTTTGCTTTGTCAAAAAGATTCCTCTTCGGCTCTTCAGCCTTGTCTTTTCAGCTCTCCTCTTTGGAGGATTCTTCTTGTCCTTATTCTACTGGTTCCCAACATTCTCCTGGTCTTAGACTTGCCCACTCGTCAATGAACCCCAGTCCGTGACATACCGTGGAGGTCTCGTTTGTGAGCCTCTCCCGGGGATATTTGCCCTTTCAATTGATTTTATATCATGGTTTTCATAAATTTTGTTTGAAGCTATTAATATTGTTTATCATATGATTATGCTCTCTCTCTCTCTCTCTCTCGCTCTCGCTCTCTCTCTCTCTCTCTCTCTCTCTCTCTCTCTCTCTCTCTCTCTCTCTCTCTCTCGCTCTCTCTCTCTCTCTCTCTCTCTCTCTCTCTCTCTCTCTCTCTCTCTCTCTCTCTCTCAAATTTTTTATTTTTATTTTTTTAAACAGAAATATATCTTATTTTAAATATTAAACTTAGCTGGTGAATATATATATAGCTTACGTCTCCGACGGTCGACAGATTCCAAAAACTCGCGAGCGATCGCCATGATGGTTGCTGGGTGTGCCCACCAGCGCCGACTATCGGCCAGGTACCGCATATACTTCTCCAGGAGTTCAGTTCTCTGTCGGTGGTAATGACAGCATTGGTTCCGCTCGTGCTTAACCTCAAGTTTCTACTGATTGGTGAAGTACTTGTTCATGGTTTTATTGCTTTCGCTGTTTGTTATCTTCGATAAAACTCTTGAATTACTTTTTTGATTATTGTTGCTGAACTTGGCTTTCTTTTTGGACTTTCTTTGAAATTTTCACAATGGCTGACCCCTTCTCCTGTCTATCGTAAATGTGCGAAAGACGGTAATAAACGTCTTCCTAAAGCTTCCATCGATCCTCATTCTATTTGTGTTAATTGCCAAGGTAAATCTTGTTAATTAGGGGATCGATGTGAGGAATGTATTGTTTTGTCTGAATTCGAGTGGTTGGAGTATGATAACTATGCTCGGAACTCGAAAGAGAAAGGGTTAGAAGAAGCTCTTCTAGATCTCCTCTTCCCATGCCCCTGAACCTAATCCTCCTCCTGTAGTGGTAGTTTCAGAACCCCCTATTGGCACTAATGAACCGTCTATGCGTGTTATGTTAATGGCCATTCAAGCGTTGGGTGAGAAGGTCGAATCGTTGGCCTCGGACAGGAATCAACTTATGTCCGACGTTAAGATTTTAAAGGATCAAAGTGATAAAGTGAAAAGTGCAACAAATGTGTTTAGTGTTTTGCCGGAGGATTCGTCTGTTCGTGCTTGTCGCTTGCCTAGTCCGATACCTCTTTCAGGCTCCGCTACCCCAGGGAGAAGGAATGTCGTAGGACCTAAGGGAGTGAGAGGTGTAAACCAACGAACAGACGTTCCCTCAAAGGTATCAGACGTTGCTCTTCAAGCACGTCCTTACTATAAGACAAGAGAGACGAAGATCTCCTCGTCTTCCGATGATTTGTCTCTTAAAAAACCTTGGCGTAAGGTTTCGAGACCGTTGAAGCGCAAGTCAGTCCCTTCAGGACAGGTCCAGCGTCCTGGCTGTAGGCATTGGGACAGCACCGACCGTATTCGGTCTTCGGACGATTATTCTCCTGTTAAGCGCAAACGTGACGTTGAGTTCGAGGGTCCCGTTCTGTGCGATGACTTGCATTTGCAGACGTTACCGACGTCACGATCTGTTTCGAGTTCTGTTGACCCTAAGTTAAGCGTCTTACAAGACTTGCAGTTAAAACTTTCCTCCTTAATGGAAGTTTACGATCATGTTCCTGTTCGTAAGGAACCTTTGCTTGCGGTTCGTCACGGTACCGGCAAGCATGATTCAGGTCTTCAACCTCCTAAGCGAGATTTGTCTCGTCGCTCTGACGTTATCCCTAATGTCAGCTTTGTGGTTAAACGTGATTCAGATCGTGTTTCTCGTCAGTCGCGAGACGTTGAACTTCAGTTTCCGCAGTCACAACGTGACGTTGAGCTGCAGTCGCCGCAGCCCCGACGTGACGTTCATCGGCCGACTCCGTTGTCCCGACGTGACATCGACCGTCAGTCGCCGCAGTCTCGTTTTGACTCTCAACATCAGTCTCCTCTGTCCCTTCGTGGCGTAGACCATCAGTCTTTGCAGTCTCGACGTGATGTCGTCCCCTCGACTTTTGCTGCAGCTCCTTTGCAAGTTGATGTAGCTTGTCAGGCTTTGCCGCCTCGTCATGCTGAGTTTTCTCCGTGTCGCAAGACTTTACCTTTGTCAGATGATGTTCCTTTTGATGAAGTTGATGATCCCCTTTCAGCTAATGTTCCTTTGGGGATTCAATCGGATGGGTAGGAGCCTAGGTTTGTCCAGCAATCCCTTGACTTTAAAAAGATTATGCTTATCTTTAGGGATGTTTTTCCCGATCATTTTGTTACTGCGGCTCCACGTTCGCCGCCGTCTGAATTTACTGTAGGCATGACTTCATCGACTCCGTCTTTTACGAAGTTGGTTCTCTCTCGCTCTACTAAGAGAGCCATGCGTTTGTTGGGAGACTGGTTAGTAACCAGAAGAAGTTTAGGAAAGTCTTCCTTTGCCTTTCCCCCTTTTAAATTGGCCTCTCGTGCGAGCGTCTGGTATGACACAGGAGAAGTTCTCGGCTTGGGAGTTCCTGCCTCTGCCCTGGGAGACTTCTCAAGCCTTGTAGACTCTCCTCGTCGTCTAGCCATGAGACGCTCGAAGATTTGCTGGTCTTCCACAGAGCTGGATCATCTCCTTAAAGGAATTTTCCGTGCCTTCGAGGTTTTTAATTTTTTGGATTGGTCCCTGGGAGCCTTAAGTAAGAAGGTCTCTTCATCGGACAATGATGTTACTATTCAAATAATGTCTTGCATGGACAAGGCCATAAGAGATGGCTCTAATGAACTAGCGGCTACGTTCACAGCAGGAGTTCTTAAGAAAAGAGAAGCCCTGTGTTCTTTTCTTTCTGTAGGGGTTACTCCCTGTCAGAAGTCAGAACTTCTTTTTGCTCCCGTATCTTCTACTCTGTTCCCTCAACATCTTATTAAAGATATCGCGGCATCTCTTGCTCTGAAGGACACGCACGATTTGGTGGCCAAGACTGCGCGCAAGGTTTTGCCTTCGTCTTCTCATGCCAACAAACCCAAGTTTGACACGCCAGCAGCAAGGTTTATTCCGCCTTTTCGTGGCAGAGCCCCCAGTAGGGGAAATTCTCGTTCCGATAGCAAACGAGGTAAGAAGAGAGGATCTAGATCCTCACGTGGCAGAGTCTGACTGCCCACGGCTTCAGACAGCGGTAAGGGCCAGATTGACGAACTTCTGGCAGGCCTGGGAGAAGAGGGGTGCAGACCGGGAGTCTGTTTTGTTGCTGAAGGAGGGTTACAAAATTCCTTTTGTACGAAGACCTCCGCTAGTGAAATTTCCGATAGACCTCTCTCCCAGGTATCGAGAGGAGACAAAGAGACAGGCGTTGCATCATCAAGTTTCTTTGTTGTTGGAAAAGGGGGCGGTGGTGAAAGTCTCGGACCTTCAATCCCCAGGTTTTTACAACTGTCTCTTCCAGGTTCTGAAGAACACAGGAGGTTGGAGGCCAGTGCTAGATGTAAGTGCTCTCAACGTGTTTGTTGTAAAAACAAAATTCACGATGGAGACCACCAAATCTGTTTTAGCAGCGGTAAGAGAGGGCGACTGGATGGTCTCTCTCGACCTGCAGGATGCGTACTTCCACATTCCGATTCTTCCGAACTCTCAGCATTATCTGAGGTTTGTGTACAGGAAGGTGGTGTATCAATTCCGAGCACTGTGCTTCGGCCTCAGCCCTGCTCCTCTTGTTTTTACAAGGCTCATGCGAAATGTAGCAAAGTTTCTACATTTGTCAGGGATCAGAGCCTCCCTTTATTTGGACGACTGGTTACTCAGGGCGTCGTCCCGTCATCGCTGTCTGGAGGACCTCAAATGGACTTTGGACCTGACCAAAGAGTTAGGTCTCCTAGTGAACATGGAGAAGTCGCAACTGACTCCATCCCAGACTATTCTTTATTTGGGGATGGAGATACGGAGTCGAGTTTTTTGGGCTTTTCCGTCTTCCACCAGGATGGAGCAAGCTCTGCTCAAAGTCCGTCACTTATGAGAGAAAAGCAGTTTCTCTGTGAGAGTTTGGGTGAGCCTCCTAGGGACTCTTTCGTCGCTGGAGCAGTTTATCTCTCTAGGGAGACTCAACCTTCGCCCTCTCCAGTTTCACCTAAACCACCATTGGAACAAGGAGAAGGGCTTAGAGACGATCTCAATTCCAATCTCCGATCCAGCCAAGACCTGTCTAGCTTGGTGGGACAGCACCATCAGACTTTGGGAAGGTCTTTCTCTTGCGATCAAGAACCCAAACCATGTGTTGTTTTCAGACGCATCGGATTTGGGTTGGGGAGCGACACTGGACAATCTGGAATGCTCGGGTCTTTGGTCCACAGACCAAAAGAGTCTTCACATAAACTGCAAAGAGCTTTTAGCAGTCCATCTAGCGTTAAGGAGTTTCGAGAGTCTGGTTCGAAACAAAGTAGTGGAGGTGAATGCAGACAATACCACGGCCTTGGCATACATCTCGAAGCAAGGAGGCACTCACTCCCACTCCCTTTTCGTCACCGCAAGGGACCTTCTCACTTGGTCAAAAGCTCGAAACATCTCTCTTTTGACGAGATTCGTGCAAGGGGAGATGAATGTCTTAGCGGACTGTCTCAGCCGAAGAGGACAGGTGATTCCCATGGAGTGGACGCTGCACAAGGATGTGTGCGAGAGACTATGGATGACTTGGGGTCAACCCACCATAGATCTCTTTGCGACCTCTCTGACAAAGAGGCTCCCGACTTATTGCTCTCCTGTTCCAGATCCAGAGGCGGCCCACTTAGACGCTTTCCTACTGGACTGGTCTCACCTAGACGTCTATGCCTTTCCACCGTTCAAGATCCTAAACAAGGTGCTTCAGAAGTTCGCCTCTCACGAAGGGACCAGGTTGACGTTGGTTGCTCCCCTCTGGCCCGCGAGAGAATGGTTCACAGAAGTACTTCTATGGCTAGTAGACATTCCAAGAAGTCTACCGTTGCGGATGGATCTCCTGCGTCAGCCTCACGTAAAGAGATTTCATCAAAGCCTCCCCGCGCTTCGTCTAACTGTCTTCAGACTATTGAAAGACTCTCTAGAGCTCAAGGGTTTTCGAAGGAGGCAGCTAGAGCAATCGTGAGGGCTAGAAGATCCTCTACCATCAGGATTTATCAATCTAAATGGGAGGTATTTAGAGACTGGTGCAAGTCCTCCTCTTTTTCCTCTTCCAGTACCTCTGTAGCGCAGATTGCAGATTTTCTGCTTTTATCTGAGAGATGGTCGCTCCCTTTCTGCATCTACCATTAAAGGCTACAGAAGCATGTTAGCTAATGTTTTTAGGCATAGAAATTTGGATCTGTCTAATAACAAAGATCTTCAAGACCTTCTTAAGTCTTTTGAGACTTACAAGGAGCGTCATATTTCTACTCCTGCTTGGAACTTGTATGTGGTCCTTCAGTTCCTTATGTCAGACAGGTTTGAACCGTTGAATTCAGCCTCCCTGAAGGATCTTACCCTCAAGACTCTTTTCTTAGTGAGCTTGGCTTCTGCGAAAAGAGTTAGTGAGATACATGCTTTTAGCAAGAATATCGGTTTCTCCGCTAATAAAGCAGTATGCTCACTTCAGCTTGGTTTTTTGGCCAAAAATGAACTTCCGTCTCGTCCAAGGCCTAAATCGTTTGAACTTCCCAGTCTATCTGAGATTGTTGGGAATGAAGTTGAAAGAGTTCTGTGCCCAGTTAGAGCTCTTCAAATTTTATTTAACTAGAACCAAACCGCTGCGAGGTAATTCAGAGGCTTTATGGTGCTCGGTTAAAAAGCCCTCTTTGCCTATGTCGAAGAATGCGTTGTCTTATTTTATTAGACTGTTGATTAGAGAGGCGCACTCTCATTTAAGTGAGAAGGATCTAAATTTGCTTAAAGTTAAGGCTCATGAAGTTAGAGCGGTAGCAACTTCAGTAGCATTCAAACAAAATAGATCCCTTGGAAGCATTATGGACGCGACCTTTTGGAGGAGCAAGTCGGTGTTCGCTTCATATTACTTGAAAGATGTCCAGACTCTTTATGAGGACTGCTACACGTTGGGACCATTCGTAGCAGCGAGTGCAGTAGTGGGTGAAGGTTCTACCAGTACATTCCCTTAATCCCAATATCCTTTATCTTCTCTTGAAATTTTTAATCTTATTTTAGGTTGTATGTGGAGACTAAGAAGTCTTCCGCAATCATTTGATTTGGCGGGTGCTCAAAATATTGTTTCTTGAGAGCGCCCAGATTAAGGGTATTGATGAGGTCCTGTTGTAGGGGTGTTCACCCTGATTATAACAGCTCCTGGGAGTCTTTCAGCATCCTGAGAGGATCGCTGGGCTTCGTAAGGATAGCGGACTAATGAGGCAGAGTAATCATCAGAGTCAGCTTCCTTATCAGGTATCTATACTTAAGTTTGTTTTTTGAATATTTGTCAAAAACTCTTGAGCATATACGCTTTTATTGTTTTAATACTGGTCTCTACCCTCCACCATGGGTGTGAATCAGCTATATATATATTCACTGGCTATGTTTAATATTTAAAAATGATATTTTCAATTTAAAATAAGTTTTTGAATATACTTACCCGGTGAATATATATAATTAAAGGCCCTCCCTTCCTCCCCGATAGAGACCCTACGGACTGAGAAGAACTGAACTCCTGGAGAAGTATATGCGGTATCTGGCCGATAGTCGGCGCTGGTGGGAACACCCGGCAACCATCATGGCGATTGCTCGCGAGTTTTTGGAATCTGTCGACCGTCGGAGACGTAAGCTATACAGTATATATATTCCCCGGGTAAGTATATTCAAAAATTTATTTTAAATTGAAAATATAATTTTTCTAAAGTAAATACAAATATCTTGGTAATAATTGTTTCTTATAAAGAAACTTAAATAAAACACAGCATTTGACTACACCTGCTGACACACACACACACTCTCTCTCTCTCTCTCTCTCTCTCTCTCTCTCTCTCTCTCTCTCTCTCTCTCTCTCTCTCTCTCTCTCTCTCCCTCCCAAAAGTAAATGCCAGGAGTTGGCGAAACAAGAACTCAACCATCTGATAACAGAGGTCGCTAGTAACTCCAACCAGTGTGATGGAAAAAATATTCGCAGACATATTGAAACAATATGAGCCAACAAACTGGAGCAAATCTGCGGAAAACATCAGCAAAATAATAGAAGAAATTCCAAAGAAGATCCAAGTGATAAAGAGACTTATAAAGAAAGTCTACATCAATGAACACATTCCATTAAAGAACAATAAGAAGTCCAATATGGTGAATATGCTGATTGATGCTTTGGGAAAAAGAATGCCAAAATGGTACAATACATGTAAGATATGGTATTCCATTATTAATCCTCAACTACTGATTAGAAAATGCGATGCCTGCCATGTTCCAACACACCCTACATGCGCTGAAATACGTCAAAAATAAAAAAATAGACACACAAAGGTATTCTGCTCAACATGGTTAGTCTGGATAGAAAATATAATTAAGTTGAGACTAAATCTGAAAATAGAAGAAGAAAAAGAAGAGAAAAATTAACAGGATATGTGTAAGGATGCAGAGGAAATCATTGATATAACTTATGATGCCACCCAACAACATACTTACTAAGAAATAAATTATCAGATGGAAACAAATAATAGACCCAAGAGACTACCCGGACCTACATACTTTTAGGGAAGAGCAAGAACAAGAAAAAAAAAGAAAAGAAAGATATAGACTGCAATTTGCTGAAAAGAGGGAATTGCAGTTTTGGCAAAAGATGCTACTACAAGCATCCAAAGATATGCCATAATTATGAAATATACGGTAAATGTGCTTATTTAGATGGATATGGAGAGGAATGCTGAGATCTCCCTCCAAAAATATGGAAAAACCTGAAAGAAGGAAAAGGATGCAAATTCAACAAAAAATGTCGATATATGCATCCTGCAACCATGAATGGAAGTAAGAAAACTCAGCAAACAGAAAAGAAAAATGAAAGCAAAAATGAAACAAAAAAAAAACAAGCCGAGTATATACCGCGCTATGCACAAAAGGCCCCAAGATATGATGCCTTTCAACCCAAATATGCACATTTACAGCCCAACTACAAAGAATGCATCTATAATGCCAGGGGTGGGTGCAAATATGGGGATAATTGCAGGTATACACACAAAAATAAATATGAAGGCGAAAGAGCAAGTATAATAGAAAAGTTGGATTTTTTATTGGCAGAATTCCTGGAAATGAAGAAAAGAACATCACATCAGAACAGGAAGGAAGCATGGGAAAATCCATATTACCAATATGAAATAATAGGGATGAAACACAAACCATAATAGTGATGAATGCACAGGGTTTAGTGACGATTAACTCTAACAGGAAAATAGAGCTCTTAGAAGAACTACCCCAAATTGAAAAAATAGATATATTAAATATAAGTGAAACATGGTATTCCCAAGAGACTGGCAGTGATGATCAGATAAAGGTTTTCCAAACTTATAGATCAGACAGAACAAATAGTAATCAAGGGGGAACCGCAATATATGGAAAAGACATAAATCAAGGAAAAGTCTGTGAAAAATACAGCAACACATAATGTGAATTGATTGCGGTAGAATTTGAATTTGAAAAACTAGTGAATATTGTTGTTTACAGACCCCCAAATACTAAGGAGTTTTACATAATAATAGAAAAAAATAGATGATATATGTAGAAACCATAAAGACTGGAATATACTCCTATCCGGAGATTTTAACTTTCCTTTTGTGGATTGGAAAGAACGGATAGAAGATAGTGGTTGTATATATACATATAAAAAAGAGAGTAATAGTAGCACAGAAGATAAGAGGCAATTTGAAAAGCTTCAAGATATGCTATTAGAACATAATATGCAACAAATAAACGACATTCCAACAAGAAAGGAAAATGTCCTAGATCTAGTATCTGTGAATGAGGTGAATTATGTTAAAGCAATAATAGTGTATAACACGGGAGTTTCTGACCACAATGTCATAGAATTAATAGTCCATTCCAAAGCAAGTGATCACAGAGATAATCAAAGCACAAAACATTAGGAAGGATATGGAAAATATAATTTTTATAGTAAGATTATAAAATGGTCAGAAATAAATGAAGAACTGAACAAAGAATGGAAAAATGTATTCGTAAGTGATAATATACAGGTACAGTAAATACGGACATACTGTACAAAATACTGGAGAAAATTGTCGAAAAATGTGTACCGAAAAAAAACAACAAAAGAATTCCTGCAAAACAGAAAACAGATAGTGGTTGCAAATGACGAGAAATCAGATGAAGATCAGGTAATATCTGGCGTGCCACAAGGTACGGTATTTGCTGCACTGCTGTTTGTTTTGATCTCAGACATAGATTGTGATGTTACAAACCCTATAGTGAGAAGTTTCGCCAATGACACAAGAATAATTAGAGAAATTACTTGTGATGAAGATAGGAACTCACTACAAAGAGATCTAAACAAAATATATGAATGGTATTTAACTCCGATAAATTCGAATCAATAAATTATGTAAACAGAGAAGGAATGCTATATGCATACAAGGGACCTAATAACGAGACAATCACAAAAAAAGGAAGCAATTAAAGACCTTGGTGTAATGTTAAATAGGAATATGTTATGCAATGACCAAATAGCAACACTGTTGGCTAAATGTAAAGCAAAAATGGGAATGTTATTCAGACACTTTAAAACAAGAAAAGCTGAACACGTGGTTATGCTTTACAAAACTTATGTACGTAGTACACTCGAGTACTGCAATGTGATATGGTACCCACACTACCAAAAGGATATTGCACAACTAGAGTGTACAAAGGTCCTATACTGCTAGAATAGAAGAAGTTAAGGACTTTGACTTTTGGGAAAGACTGCAATTTTTAAAGCTATACAGTCTAGAAAGGAGAAGAGAACGCTACATGATAATACAAGCATGGAAGCAAATAGAAGGAGTTACTGAAAACATGCCAAAAATATCAGAAAGAGCAAGCCGAGGTAGATTAAGTGCCAAAAACTTTACCAAGAAAACTAAGGAAGGCGCACAGGACATTAATCCACTACGCACCAGCATCGATAATGCAGAGACTATTTAATGCGCTGCCAGCTCATCTAAGAAACATATCAGGAGTGAGCGTAAATATGTTTTAGAATAAGCTCGATAAATACCTAAGATGGATCCCAGACCATCCAAGACTGGAAGATGCAAAATACACCGGAAGATGCATTAGCAACTCTGTTGGATATACGAGGTGCCTCACACTGAGGGACCTGGGGGAACCCAAACATAGAATATGGCAATAAGTTAAGGTAAGGTCTCTCTCTCTCTCTCTCTCTCTCTCTCTCTCTCTCTCTCTCTCTCTCTCTCTCTCTCTCTCTCTCAAATTCTTTTATTATACCTTCTTGAAAAGAGATATACTGTAGCTTATTTTCTAAAGTAAAATCATAAATATATTAGTAATAATTGTTTCTTTTAAAGAAAGTTAGATAAAACATCATTGGACTACACCAGCTGATTCTCTCTCTCTCTCTCTCTCTCTCTCTCTCTCTCTCTCTCTCTCTCTCTCTCTCTCTCTCTCTCTCTCTCTCTCTCTTAGAAGAACTAACCCAAATTGAAAAAAAAAATAGATATATTAAATATAAGTGAAACATGGTATTCCCAAGAGACTGGCAGTGATGACCAGATAAAGGGTTTCCAAACTTATAGATCAGACAGAACAAATAGTAATCAAGGGGGAACCGCAATATATGGAAAAGACATAAATCAAGGAAAAGTCTGTGAAAAATACAGCAACACAGAATGTGAATTGATTGCGGTAGAATTTGAATTTGAAAAACTAGTGAATATTGTAGTTTACAGACCCCCAAATTCTAAGGAGTTTGACATAATAATAGAAAAAAATAGATGATATATGTAGAAACCATACAGACTGGAATATACTCCTATCCGGAGATTTTAACTTTCCTTTTGTGGATTGGAAAGAACGGATAGAAGAAAGTGGTTGTATATATACATATAAAAAAAAGAGAGTAATTGTAGCGCAGAAGATAAGAGGCAATTTGAAAAGCTTCAAGATATGCTATTAGAATATAATATGCAACAAATAAACTACATTCCAACAAGAAAGGAAAATTTGTCCTAGATCTAGTATTTGTGAATGAGGTGAATTATGTTAAAGCAATAATAGTGTATATCACGGGAGTTTCTGACCACAATGTCATAGAATTAATAGTCCATTCCAAAGCAAGTGATCACAGAGATAATCAAAGCACAAAACGTTAGGAAGGATATGGAAAATATAATTTTTATAGTAAGATTATAAAATGGTCAGAAATAAATGAAGAACTGAACAAAGAATGGAAAAATGTATTCGTAAGTGATAATATACAGGTACAGTAAATACGGACATACTGTACAAAATACTGGAGAAAATTGTTGAAAAATATATACCAAAAAAAAAAAACAATAAACAACAGACATGCATACCAAGAGACAGAAGGATCTTATTTCAAAAAATTAGAAAGTGGAAGAAAAATCTTGCAAAAGAAAAAATGTGTGGAAAATGATGGAAATAAAAAGTAAGATAGAAAATACAGAACAAAAGATTATACAATTGAAAGAAAATGAAAAAAGGGACTTAGAAGAAAGGACACTTCAAAATATAAAAAAAAAAACCCAAAGTTCTTTACTACTATGCAAAAAAGATGAATAGAGAGAGATTAGAAATAGGCCCTCTAAGAATTGAAGGACGGTTAATGTATTAATAAAAAAGGAATATGCAACATATTAGCAGAAAAATATATGAGTGAGTTCACGCCAAGAAATGCGAGTGAGAATAACAAAGCATAAATGAGAGAAGAAAATGTTGAATATCTAACGGATATAGACATTAATGAAGCAGATATTGTCAAGGCTATAAGCGAAATTAAAAATAGATAGGCAGTTGGACCAGATAGAGTTCCAGCAATTTTGTTAAAAACAAAAAACTGCACACATCGGGAAGCCGCTTGCAATACTGCTAAGACAAAGTGTAGATATGAGCGAGATATATGTTGAACATAAATTAGCTTATATAACCCCCTATTTTCATAAGTGGAGCAAGACTAGAGGCAAGTAATTTTAGACCTGTTAGTCTAACATCACATAATATGAAAGTGTATGAGAGGGTAATAAAAAAGAAAGTAATGAATCATTTGGTTAAAAATAATTTGTTTAATATAGGTCAACACGGTTTTGTGCCCGGAAAAAGTACACAAACCCAACTGATAGCACACAATGAAAATATATACAAAAATATGATAAATGGAAAAGACACAGATGTGATCTATCTAGATTTTGCAAAAGCCTTTGACAAGGTAGACCATAATATATTAGAGAAAAAAGCGAGAAAGCATAATATTGTGGGGAAGATAGTAAAATGGGTAAAAGAATTCCTGCAAAACAGAAAACAGATAGTGGTTGCAAATGACGAGAAATCAGATGAAAATCAGGTAATATCTGGCGTGCCACAAGGGTCTGTATTAGCTGCACTGCTGTTTGTTATTATGATCTTAGACATAGACTGTGATGTTAAAAACTCTGTAATGAGAAGTTTCGCCGATGACACAAGAATAAGTAGAGAAATTACTCGTGATGAAGATAGGAACTCACTACAAAGAGATCTAAACAAAATATATGAGTGGGCGGAGATAAATAGGATGGTATTTAACTCCGATAAATTCGAATCAATAAATTATGGAAACAGAGAAGGAATGCTATATGCATACAAGGGACCTAATAACGAGACAATCACAAATAAGGAAGCAGTTAAAGGCCTTAGTGTAATGTTAAATAGGAATATGTTATGCAACGACCAAATAGCAACATTGTTGGCTATTTGTAAAGCAAAAATGGGAATGTTATTCAGACACTTTAAAACAAGAAAAGCTGAACATATGATTATGCTTTACAAAACTTATGTATGTAGTACACTCGAGTACTGCAATGTGATATGGTACCCACACTACCAAAAGGATATTGCACAAATAGAGAGTGTACAAAGGTCCTATACTGTTAGAATAGAAGAAGTTAAGGAACTTGACTACTGGGAAAGACTGCAATTTTTAAAACTATACAGTCTAGAAAGGAGAAGAGAACGCTACATGATAATACAAGCATGGAAGCAAATAGAAGGAGTTACTGAAAACATGCTAAAAATATCAGAAAGAGCAAGCCGAGGTAGATTAATAATGCCAAAATCTATACTAGGAAAACTAAGGAAGGCGCACCGGCATCGATAATGCAGAGACTATTTAATGCGCTGCCAGTTCACCTAAGAAACATATCAGGAGTGAGCGTAGATGTGTTTTAAGAATAAGCTCGATAAATACCTAAGATGGATCTCAGACCATCCAAGACTGGAAGATGCAAAATACACCGGAAGATGCATTAGCAACTCTCTGGTGGATATACGAGGTGCCTCACACTGAGGGACCTGGGGGAACCCAAATATAGAATAAGGCTCTCTCTCTCTCTCTCTCTCTCTCTCTCTCTCTCTCTCTCTCTCTCTCTCTCTCTCTCTCTCTCTCTCTCTCTCATTTCTTTTTACCCATTTTATGACTTACTAATTAAATATCTTGGGTCTGTTCTTCCTGCCTCTCCTGTAATTTAGTAGTTACTCCTGTTACTGTGCTATTACAGGTACTTTCTTATCTTTACCCACTGTGGTCAAAACCACATATTGCATTCTAGCAGCCTTTCTATCCACCTCTCTGGACTAAAAGTTGGATCACTCTTGATCAGTTTGCAACTGAAGCAGTTGACCCCCCTTAAAAGAACTGATACCTCTAGAACCCAGAGAATGGACAGTGTTTTTCGATTGAAGGTACTATGATTCTTTTCTACATCTTTCAACGGCCTAGATGCACAACAAAAGAATGGCTATTCTACTCATACATATTGTCACGAAAAGCGTCGTCACAAGTCAAGGCAGCTTTCAGGTGGCTAAAGGTCTTTTCTTCTTCAACTTCCCTATTTATTTTTTGTTTCTTTACAGCACCTAAAGATTTAGCAATTTCCCCACAATTCTTAATGAATTTATGGAAATAATCAGTGAGCCAGCGAAAATCAGCGACTACTTAATGAGTACTCGGCTTGGGGTACTCATGAATTGTTTTCACTTTACAGGGGCAGGGTAGAATACCCTCTGGGGTCTCTTACGCAACCTAGAAATTCTATTAGTTTAAAGAAAAACTGACATATTAGTTAGATTAATTTTCTTGCTATTACTACGTAACGCTTCTAGGAATCTTAAAGTATTCCGGTTATGTTCTTCTGTTATTTTCCCAGATAGTATGTTGTAGGTTAGATAAAAAAGAACATTATGATCAATTAAGGGAGACAAGACTGCAATAATTACTCTTGAAAAGTGACTGGGAACAATTTTTCAAACAAAAGGAGAGAAAATTACTGTATAATAACTAATCACTTGCTACAAATGCCATTTTACTTAATGTTTTCTTGAATAGTAATTTGATAGTAGCTAGATTTTAAATTGATTGTTGTAAAATGTTTACTATCCCATATCTTTATGAGCAACTCTTTAAGTACATTTGGAATGCATTGTCTTTTGAGACTACATTCAATTTCCTATAATCAGTACAATCTTAGTCATCCTTTTTCCTTATTAATGAAATTAGAGAAGCCCAGGTGAACTCTTTCCTTGATATTACCTTTTTTCCTTGCTTTCCATTTCTATTTCACCTTGAAAATGAGATGTGACCCTATAAGGTCTTGACCTAATAGGCTTTGTCTTCTCAATTTCAGTGCTAAAGGGAAATCGATCAGTCCTCCCCGGCAGTTTGTCTCCAATTGCAATTACATGAAAATCTATTAACAGTTGTACTAACTACAGGTTTATATTCTGTCAGACTTTGTGCACTTGTTTGCTTCATCAAACTTTTAATGTGGTCGTGCTAGTGAGCTGGAGTCACAACTCCCATGATTCCATCATTAGTAAGTTCACACATAACCATAACGTAAAATACTCATGGTTTATGTGTATGTGTAAAATCGAAAAGATTGAATAGAATTAGCTGAACTATCCAAACCATCAAACAAACTAAACACTCAAGACATCCGTAAACACAAGCAGACAAAATTGATGAAACCCTAAAAAAAGGAAAAACCATCAAGATAATGAAAAGAAGGCTTGGAACTGAGTACCAACAGATATTTGCTTTAAAGGATGGAAATATTATCAATTAAAGAGGAGTGATTAAAATTGCAGAGGATTTCTGTACCACACTATACAATGGTGATGTAAGCTATAACTTTGCCCCTAGAAGTAATGAGACATCTGAGCCAGTACCAAAAGTAACAGTACGATAAGTAAAGAAAACATTAAAAGGGATGAAAAGACGGAAAGCAGCTGGAGAAAATGGCCCCATAATTGATTTACAGTAATAATAGATGGAGAAGATTTCATAGTAGTAAACCTTGATGAACTTTACACAAAATTTCTGCATTAATGCTCTATACCTACATCTTGGATTTTTTTTTTTTCATTTTTCGATTTGATTAAAAGGGAGATGCAAAAAACTTGAAAAATTACTGCCCAATAAGGTTATTGTTAGTAATACAGTATATAAAATATTTACAAAGATCATATTAAGCCTATAGAAAGATAGCTAGACTTTAATCAACCAAGAGAGCCGGCAGGATTTAGAAGCAGTTATTCAACAACTGACCTTATCCATGTAATTAACCAGCTATTGGAAAAATCAACAGAGTATGACAAACCACTATGTATGGCATTTGTAGACAGAAAGTTAGAATTACAGTCAAACGTACCCAAAAAATTTGGTCAAAACGTACCCAGTCAAAACTGACATACTGTAAGTCAAAACGTACCCAACGGAAATTCAGTTTGAAAGTTGGAAAAATTTTGAAGCTGTAGCCAGCCTAAAAAGGACATGTACCTTACGGAAAGTCAACAACGGAAAGTCAATGTACCCAACGGAAATGCAGCATGGAAAATGTTACTTTCTTTTGTATTACCAAACAACTTTAAAATAAAATGTCTTTCAACAATACACATATTAACATGATGTTCATGGTGCATAGAGTCCACCCAGCTTTTTCAAAAGTTTACTTGCTGAAATTTCTCCGGCCAAGTATGAGTCCCAAGCAGCAAATATTTTTGCCTCTGTAGACCGGACTGACTCCCTTTGGAGTTTCTTTAATTTCTTTTCTGTGACTAATTTCACCTGTAGGGGTAGGTTCTCTGCTTCCATAAACATTTTGTTGACAAGGTTGTAAAATGGTGGTGGACTTTGGTGTTGGAAGTTCAATCTCCGATGCCAACCTGTAACAATAAAAACATTTGTGACACCAATTTTTTTAAGTACGTACAGGTTTTTAAACACTATGTACACACGTTTTTACTGAGACAAAAATTAATGTGTGCTGTTTTCGTACCTTCGCAATCATTATTGGTCCTCATTGACTGACCAAATACTGACCAGTCTGCAGGACTCCATTGATCCTCCAGCCATGTAGCCTGGACATACTCCATCAGCGGCACTATGTGTTCACTGGCCTTCCCCCTTAGAGGGTCAAATTTTTGTGGGTATATTTTGAATTCCAATTGGGTACTTTTGACTTCCCATTGGGTACGTTTTGACTTTCCTATTGGGTACC
>NC_090731.1:140787426-140864926 GCF_036898095.1 Palaemon carinicauda
TTGCGAGTCCATGTGTAAGGGAATTTTGAAGATGCAAGAAGGTTTTGAGGTTAATGATATAGAATGCACTGTGGGTTGATGGGTTTATAAGTGAGCTGCTGCAGTATGGTGGTGATAGTGGGGTTGAGTATCCGACCAGTATTTATATGATAAGTTTGGCTGAATGAATGGTCCAGAGTGAGAAGAATAATAGTTCCATTGTAAAAAGTTAAAAGGGATAATGAAGACTTAAGAACTATAAGTGTTTAACATTAATTTGTTTTTCAGGGAAGAGATATTTTTTTTTATTATTTTGATCGAGAAATTAAGACAGATAACAGAAGAACTGGTAGGGGAAGAGCATTTTGAGTGTAGATAAAGTAGATGTAAGGATGAAGTGATTATGTAACTTACGGTAGACGCTTAAAAAGGAAGAGAAATTGTAATATGTCTCAGAAATGGATAGAATAGTTATGAAAGAATAAGTAGATATGCAATATGAGAGGTATTGAGAATATATGGTATAGATGAAATGTAGTGGAGAGCAATTTAAAGTTTTTATGAAGGAAATGAAGTGTGATTTGAGTATGTAGGCAGGAAAGTGACTGGTTTTGTAAGAGGACAAAGTCAAGGTTGTGTTAGGGCTTTGCATCAGCAACATCGTTATGAATGGAAAGGTGTAAGAGGTTAGATAAAGGACATATGATATAAGTACTAAGGTATGACATGTAGATTGGTTGAAGGTTGCAGATGTTACTGCGCTGACTGGGGAAAGTGTAGATGAACTGGGGAAGCCTGTAGGACTGTTTGAAATGTCTGCTAGATACTGAAGTTGAGAGTAAATGTCAGCAAAAGTAAGGTAATGAAAGTTAATCAAACATGAGAAATGGAATGATAAATGTTTTCATGAATGGTGGTTAAATGAAAGTTGTTTATTCTTATGATTAAATTTCACAGTGAATATGTAGGCTTATGACAAGATGAGAGAAAAGGAGTCACTATACATGAAGAGACAGTAAGGGTAGCTGGATGTGTATAAAAGATTGATCACAAATTATAACTTAGTCTGGAAGCCAAGGTAGGAATGTATGAAGAGATTGTTTAACAAACCCCAATGGAAGTGATACATGAATTTAGAGAGAAAAGATTGAATCTATTTGGATTAATTTTTGTCTATGTATTGTGTAAGGAGACTGATGAGTGAAAAATGTGGTACACAGAAGTAATGGTAGAAAGAATTAGTATGTATTGGATAAGTGATTGACCAGAGAATTTCATCAATAACCATTGAAGTTGTAATTCAAGATAATATCCAATCTGAGAATTTGAAAGTGCTTTGGTCATTTGAAAGAATTTATAAAAAATAATTTTGTGAAAATAGTATACAATTCAGAAGTGCTAGATGCTAGTGAGAAAGTGCTATAAAATGTTGTATATATGGGATGAAATATGTATTGGGAAGGAAAAAAAAGCATTGATATTTGGGAAATGCAAGAGTGTATGCATGATTAAGGAGCATCTTTTAAAGGTGTCAGTGTTTTGTGGATAGCCTTGTGTGTAGATGTATAAAAGAACTAATGCAGTAAAGTTTTACTATACAGGAAGTTCATCCACTATTCATCATTGTCGGCTAAATGTTCTTGTGACTTAACATTCTTCTCTTGAAACCCTCTTTGCCAGAAAAAAATTTCATAATGACAGCACTCGCTTCACCTCCTGTCCTAGCACTCTTCAACCCAACCTTGCCCGTTGTCCTGCAAACAGACACATTATGCCTGTATGGCCTAGTCTGTGACCTATTTCAAGACAACTGTTGCTTTTTTCAGATGCATCTCATCCAGTGCGACTCCTGTTTTCTTATGGAGATGAAAACACAACAACAAATGCAGGTGTTTTTGTCAACTACAAGACAAAGGCTTCAGACATGTTAATTCATTTCTGGGGTTTGGCTAGTTTGTGTGTTGATTTATAAAGGCTCTAATGTAGTAAAGTTTTACTGTACAGGAAGTTCATCCACGATTCAGCATTGTGGGCTAAATGTTTTTGTAACTTACATTCTTCTCTTGAGACCCTCTCTGCTAGAAAAAATTGTCATAATGACAGCACTCGCTTCACCACCTGTCCTAACACTCTTCAACTCAACTTTGCCTATGGTCCTGCAAACAGACGCATTATGGCTGTATGGCCTAATCTATGCCCTATTTCAGGACAACAGTTGCTTTTTTTCAGATGTGTTTCATCCAGTGCGACTCCTGTTTTCTTATGGAGACGAAAACGATAACAATAAACAGTTTCTTGTCCACTACAGGACAAAGGCCTCAGACATATTAATTAATTTCTGGGATTTGACCAGTTTTCATCACCATACTGGCCAGTGTGGATTGGTGATGGTGGGAAATTTTTCTGTAAATGGCCATAGCAAAGCAACATGGTATTGGTGGCCCTGGCTATTACAGCTTTGTTGCTCATAGCATTACCCAAACCCTTTTTCTTCATTAAGGTGTCCCCACTCAGAAAGGTATATATATATATATATATATATATATATATATATATATATATATATATATATATATATATATATATATATATATATATATATATGTGTGTGTGTGTGTGTGTGTGTGTATATATATTGTAAATTATATATTTATACATAGTATATACTGTATATTTGTTTTGTAAAGAGTTTCATTTTTATGTATGGATCTAGAGATTCTATAATTTTTCTTTTCCATTTCAGATAATACTGTACTTCGGAAGGTAGGTCATATTATACCATAGTGCTATTGGAGTATTTACACTTGTGTTTTAACTTTAATTCATCAGTGTTTCTTTCTTCTCTGTTATTGTTTAATTCATATTTGTTGGTATTTCATTGCTGATATCCATACGTATATGTATTTTGCTTGTAACTAGATTTTTTACTATTTGAACCACACATGTAACTGTGAACTGATTTTGTTTTAAGAAGTGTTATTTTGTTACCATACACTGCGTCAGTGACCCTAGCTGTTATGACGCTTGAGAAGTATACTGCGTCAGTGACCCTAGCTGTTATGACGCCTAACAAGTATACTGCGTCAGTGACCCTAGCTGTTATGACGCCTGACAAGTATAGTGTGTCAGTGACCCTAGCTGTTATGACGCCAGACAAGTATACTGCGTCAGTAACCCTAGCTGTTATGACGCCTGACAAGTTTACTGCGTCAGTGACCCTAGCTGTTATGACGTATAACGTTACCATGCATTGCATCAGTGACCCTAGCTGTTATGACGTGTAACGTTAACATACACTGCGTCAGTGACCCTAGGTGTTATGACACGTGACAAGTATACTGTTTTGCATCAGTGACCCCAGCTGTTATGACACCTGCCAAGTGTTATTCAGCGGAAGGGTTCTCATAAAGATCGGTGTAATTTTGTTTTGCTTAATGCTGTTAGTGACCCAAGTTGTTGTGATAGCATGTATTAATAGTCAATCAATCAATCAAGGAAAATTTTATAGTGTGTAAAAGGTCGCTGTATTGTTGCCGTAAGCAGCGTCATTCACCATGACAGTTGTGACACTAGATAGATATCATTCCATGATTTTGTCTATAACGGTAGACGTTATTCTGTTCCCATAAAGGGTGATATTGTGTGAATATCAAAAAGAGCGTGAGTAACCCTTGCAGTTTTGACGCCAGGTTAATGATGTTCCTAAAAAAGTAAAAATTTCCATTTGTGAATTTTTCTACATGGTAATATTGTATTTACATTGATTGTCGGTATTGATTTCGCGGATATCGATTTTTTTGAAATTTCATTTTGGAAATACATTAATGTACCTTGTGATTTATCGGTGTCTTGTTTTTTTAAATATTTATTATTTTTCAATTGTTTATTTAACCATATTTGTATGTTTTGGTAATACATATTATCGCTGTACGTAATGTTATGTGCTAATTTCAACAATATTATAAGAAACTATATTGGGCTTATTTGATAGTGTCTAGATCTTTATTATGTGTATTTATTCAATTACGTTTGCTCCAATAGTACATGGTATAATTAGCTATCCAGAATGTAAAGTGAGATAGGTATTTGAATTAGTATACTGTGTTTTTTTTATAACCAGATTTCAATTACATTCTAAGTACAGTAATGACTTTGGATATTGCATTAAATATTTTTCATGTTAAATTTCAATGAAGAAGAATCAACCATTCATAATTTGTTTTTAGAATGATTAAAATGTTGAAGGTTTTATGCTTGATTATTTCAGTTTTTGTATGGATTTGAGTATTCTGTTCAAAAGCGAGAAAAAATTAAATTTGTTCCGTTATGTTTAATCTAAAGAATAATGCAAAGTTCCTCAATTTTTAACTATGGAATTTGTAGATACAGTAATATCTTGTTGCTCATATTTCATTTTAATGATATTAGGTTTTTATCACTGCTATTTTCTTTAAAAGATTTCATATTAAAGATCTTGCACCATCTCATATCATTCTGGATAGCCTAAAATCTTCGGAATCAACGTTAAGGACTCGCACAAGGTATGCAAATTACTTTTCACTCTCTAATTTCACTTTTTATTTCAGGTCTTCCAAATTTAAGAAAAAACGTAAACTTAGAGTCGTCGCGATTTAGTTAAATCCCAAATTCAAAGACAAATTAATTTTAAAAACGATTTGGATACAGTACATCTCATCCTCTCAACAAGGTTGATAATCACCACACTGATGAGGGGATGACATGTCTGGCAATTTTAGAATTTGACCTATACCTAAACTCCTACTTAACTTGAATTCGTTGACGTTTGATACAGTGCGATCATTATCATTAGCCGTTAGTTTCGGTAATTTTTCGGTTGTTAGCTGAATAAGATGTCTTGGAGTCGTCAATTCATCAATGAATTTTGTGTAAGTATGATCAAACACTATTGGCAATATTTTTTTTCATCTTCATTTTGATTTTTCTTAGAATATAACTATTTATTACAGTAACGAAGTAATTATGCTTTTATACATTATTGAATTAAGTAAATAACTCAATAAGCATGTAAAGTATGCAATATCATTATATCCTTCATTCACTTGACTTATATTATTTTGTACAAGGTAGAACTATTTATAACTTTTCATCATTATATACAGTATAATATATATATATATATATATATATATATATATATATATATATATATATATATATATAATTAGATGTATATACATATACTAATATATTTTTCTTACATATTTTTAGATTGCAATCCTGTCTGACTGAAATTATGTTTGAAGCTTCCATTTCTTCAACGAAAAAAAGCTAGACAGCAGTTTTATCGATCGTCATTATAACATAAAAGTAGTTTTAACCTAGCATTACAGGACCTTCTAACAGTATTGTTAATAAATGGAGGTAAGCCATTATGTTAATTCATGTACGTTGTATTTATTAAAAATGGAAAGAAGATTTATCAATGTTTTTTTCTGTTTGAAATCTTTCAGCTTATTTACAATCATTGTTCATCATTTTTTTATTTGTTAAGTGAGGGGGGAGTAGCTCAATTGTTTGTGATATTTTGTATAAGATGTAACCAAAATTACAGTATGCATTTTATGTTACCTGAATGTTAAGGTCATTAAGATTTTTATTTGATTTTTACATCCATTGATATAGGAATATCAGTATGGGGATTAAAATGTGCTGTAGGCTGCTATTTATTATTATTTTCATTATTATGATGGTGATGATAGTATAATGGTAATGATTGTTGGTTTTAAAAATTTGAATTATTCTCATATGTTGCAAATATATTTCTATTTCCAGATGCCATATATTCAGAGAAGTGCTAGCATTGGCAAGTTCTCTAACGCCGCCTTCGTATGTAGTTAAGGTGAGTATTAAAACTTGTGTAAATATTCTTTAATTGCTTTCAAACCCATTCATATATCTGATATCTACATTTTCAATGTATTTCCATACCCATTGAATGCAAGTGATGTTGATTTATTTGTAGAATTTGGAGTTTTTTGTAATTACCTGTACAGTATAGGCAATGTCCTTAACTGGCAAAAAAAATTTCCACCAAAAAATGAATATATTCAAAACACTATAAATAACCTAACTGATGTTGCCTTGTCATATTTTGATTGTGGATCATGAAGGACCCACAACTGAAGCTTGATGAATTTTAAATTTTACCAAAATAGTGGAGTGAACCTAGCCCAACCTAACTCTAACGTGCCCTGCCCTGCTCAGCCCAGCATGGGATTGTCTACCCTAACCTAACGAAACCTAATTGGCCTAGAAGTAGTTTGTTACTTCTTCTTATTGTCTGATATGCTAAACTGAGGAGTTTTTATCATACAGATCTTGAATTCCTTCGGAATACTGTACAAGATTTGTTCATATAGGTCCTGTAGTGGTGATTTTATGTCCTAGGAACTGGGATGGCTGTTCTTCAGTGATTTAATTTTATTATTAATAGCTAAGGTACAACTCTGGTTGAAAAAACATTGTTAAAATCCAAAAGGCTCCAGTAAAGAAAATAGCCCAGTGAGGAAAGGAAATAAGGAAATAAATAAACTATATTTGAGAGGCATTTAATGAAAAATATAAAATTTTCACATCAGTGACAAAATCAAAAGAGATATGTATTATATAAACTATGAAGATAGACTCATGTCAGCCTGTTCTATATAAAAAAAACATTAGCTTCAGGTGGAACTTCTGAAGTTCCACTGATTCTACTGCAAAATTAGTAAGATATTTCCACAAACTGGTCACAGTGGGAATAAAACTTCTACAATACTATGTAGTGCTGAGCCTTATGAATGAGGGGGCAAGTCTGTAGCCTATACCTAGCAGATGACTGCGTACAGGATGGTACAGTTATGAATACTCTTATGCAACATGCTTAACAAACTAACTGAATGATGGTACCAGAGATTAGTATCCAGGTCACAAATAAGAAATTTAGTAGTCTAATTTTTAGTCCAGCAAATTAAAATTAGAATCATCAGCTGAAGACCAGACATGAGAATAAAACACTTAGAATGAAAGAATTAAAACATTTCTTAAGGGTAGATTACTCACCCAAAATCTTGAAAGACTTTCTCAAAATAAGCCAATTGTTTGTGCAATTGAAGAAGAAATGACAATTTGTTTAGAAGTAAATTTCCAATCAAGAATCATACCTAAAATTTTAGAGAGGTACATTGTTGTATTAACAATATCAATGCAGACATCTGGGTGGGGGAGAGCCATTGTCCTCCTCCTATTTACAGTCATACTTGAGTTTTGTTAGGCGTCAACTTCATGCCTCATATTTTATTTGGATCATGCCCTGATTTTCACTAGATCTCTATTAAGGGATTCAGCAATCCCAGATCTACATTCATGAGATGGAATAGAGACAAAGAAGAGTAGAATCATTTGCATATGCAACAGGTTTATTTTCTAAACCAAAACACACACACACACACACACACACATATATATATATATATATATATATATATATATATATATATATATATATATATATATATATATATATATATATATATATATATATATACATATATATATATATATATATATATATATATATATATGTGTATATATATATATACACACACACACACACACACAAAATAGTATGAAAAGCAATGACTACATAAGTTGACGCTGGGGAAGTCTAGGACACTCTGGTCTTGGATTTTGCTCAATATCTCAACAGAATATGAATTAAGATCAATAAAAAGTCTCATCATACTGCATTTGAAAACAAACTTAATAATGATAACACTGTAGACTAAAGACAAATGTCAGATTTGGTCAACATGGCAGAACCAGCACACCATGCAAGGCTAAGTACCTTCCATGATAGCCACTTCAACTGAAGGGAGAACAGTAATGATGGCTTTGAAAATGAATACCAAGAGGTAAATAAAAATGAGTAGGGAAAAGGCAATTTCTTGAAAAACCATCAGGCATCCATGGCCCTTCTATTAAGTTGTATAAATCTTAAAATGGATGAGACTCATAAAAATGTCAAATTGGGTGAGGTAGATCATTTTATAGTTGATGTCAATGTTCAAGGCTTGACAGAGTTTAATTCTGGCACTTTGGTTTTCAGTCAAAACCTACCTCCATGATAGTCTAAAGTAGGTACTTTAGTTCAACGTGGCATTACAGCTCCAAGGTGTGATTAGATGATTAATTCGCCCCGTTGCACTTCTATTAAAAAATGAAGGCATTATTTTTATTACAATTATTATTAATATTATTATTATTATTAATATTATCATTATTATTATTATTATTATTATTAATATTATCATCATTAATATTATTATTATTATTATTATTATTATTATTATTATTATTATTATTATTACTTGCTAAGCTACAATCCTATTTGGAAAAGCAGGCTGTTCTGAGCCTAAGGGCTCCACTAGGGAAAATACCCCAGTGGGGAAAGGAAGTAAGGAAATAAACTATGTGAGAAGTAATGAACACAAAATATTTTAATAACAGTAACAACATTGAAAGAAATCTTTCATACATAAACTATTAAAACATTAAAAAGCAAGAGAAAGAGAAATAAGATAGAATCATGTGCCTGTGTGTACCCTCAACGATAAGTGGAAAGTAGTCAATAACTGATTTAAAAAAAAAAATTCCTGATAGATAATATTTATAATAGAAATCATATTTAGAAATGGGGTTTTGTAAGTATGAAAGGATTCTATTTTACTGATTTTTGAAGAACTCTTGTAACGGTATGTACAGTCAGGTCTCACTCTTCGTGAAGGTTAGCTGATAGAGATAGGCTCGAATTCACGTATCTTTAGTGGCCTAGGACTGGATGCTCTTAACCAAACCTAACAACAATTGCCCAATGCTTACGCTGGGATAATTAACACACTAAGTAATGCCTAATATTGCTTTACTCGGTTTCTATCACATTATGAATAGTTTTTAATTAAAACAATAAGTGTAAAATACATGTGCACACATGTACACTATGTACTGGACATGGTCAAGCAACAGTACAGTATGTAACACTACTGTACGTAGTCATTGCGCCGACCGAAAATTATAATTTTACTGGGTAGTCATCATACAATTATAACAAAACACTGATGTTCCTATCCAGTAACACTGTACTGCATAACACTCGCTGATACTGTAGTGTATAATTACAGTAATATCACTGCTGTACAGCTTAACTTTACTCTTAAGTGTTCGCTGTTTTCGTTCAAACGACTCGACTACTTTTGATAACTCGGCTCACAAGTAGCCTACATTTATATACTGTACTGTATTGTAGAGTACTGTATGTAATGAATAAACACTTTGAGGTGTAATACTGGTCAGGACAATATATATACAATTTAAGATTAACTAACTGTACATATTTTACATGACGACCATAACCATTTTTATATGATGTTCTACGCAGCAACTTGAAGCATGGCACAATTCCTGATTTGTCATCTCTTACGTAGCACAGTCTGATATCTACAGTAACCCAGTAATAATATTCATCCCATCTTCTAGTTCAGTGGGTTAGAAAATTAAAAGATATTGATAAAAGTATCGTTAGTAACGTTATAATCATTACGTAAACGCCTACAGCCACCATAACAACCGAACAAAAAAACAGCTTTTTTGTCATGAACAACCGAATCAGATATCGGTTGTTTTTCTTCGGTTTCAATCATTGTACGATAGTAAACAAAGAAGCATAAGATTGATATTTTTACATTATACCCTTATTCACTATGGAGAAAAGATCGTCAAGAAAATATACTGCCAAATATAAACTAGCAAGGTGTAAATGAACACGAGAAAACAAACAATATTCATAGCTGCTATTCTGTGTGGAATCGGGGAAAGCTGTGTCCAAAACTAGAGGAAACAAAAACGACATTTAGTGGAAACCTATAAATGTGCAAATTGCGTAATTAAATGCAAGTGCCGAATTTAGAAGATAACATTTTAAAGTGTCTGAAAACCGAGAATATATTTTTGTTATAACGCAATATAGATAATTTCATAAGCTGTATAATGAGGCACCAAAGAGCTAAAAACAGTCAATTATTGTGCATTGGCATGATGAATGAAACTCCAGTTAACTAATGTTATTCAACTCAACAGTAAATAAAATATGGGAGAAGTATTTCAAATAAAGCTATTGAAATTAGTATGCTTATTTGAAAATGATAGATCTAGTAATAATTGTTTCTTTTAGGAAATATGAAATATCCTTTGTTAGCATTCCTCAATCAGCTAATTTGGAAAGCATGAATGTAAACAATGGAAAAAATTATAATTTTCTGTTTTTATTTACAAATGCAATACTAAAATGGGAATATTACATGCATTTTTTCAATATTAAAAATTATAATTTTCTGTTTTTATTTACAAATGCAATACTAAAATGGGAATATTACATGCATTTTTTCAATATTAAACTTACCCGATAATCATGTAGCTGTCAACTCCGTTGCCCGACAGAATTCTACGGGAGGGATACGCCAGCTATCACAATACTAGAAGGGGGTGTACTCACCAGCGCCACCTGTGGCCAGGTACTACAGTACTTCTTGTTGACACCTCCTCAATTTTTCCTCTGTCGTGCTTCCGGCGAGACGTTCTGGGATACGCTTATGATCTTGGAGTATTTTCACGGCTTTTGGTGAAGTATTTCTCTCAGATTTCGGCTGTCGCTTTACTGGAAAACTTCTATATTAGCTTAGATAGCTATTATTTAGTTCTGATTAATGGTTAACGATCTTTTTGCTTGATTTGGAATCCCCACTTGGCTAACTCTTTGATTCAAGATGTCTGACATTTCACAAGCCCCACCCCATAGACGATGTAGGTCTTGTAATAGGCGTATTCCGAAGGCCTCGGTAGATCCTCACACCGCTTGTTCTGACTGTAGGGAAACTCCCTGTCAGTTGGAAGATCGATGTGAGGAATGCGCCGGACTTTCGGAACTTGATTTTGTCCGATTTCTTAAGTATTCAACCAAGTTAGAGAGAGAGAGAGTTAGGAGAAGTTCTTCTCGCTCTTCACTTTTTTCCTCACCTCATGATCCCCTACCTTTTCCTCCCCCTGTAGTGGCTACCCCCGAACCTACTATTTGCCCTCAACCTGATATGTCTGTTGTTTTGCGTGCCATTCAGGCTTTAGGTGACAAAGTGGAGTCGGTGGTTAGTGATCATAAGTCTCTTATGGCCGAAGTCAAGGAACTTAAGGTCAAGAGTGCAGTGGGTGGTGATAGTGCCAGTGCTGTGACGAGTGCTAGTGTCAGTGCAGTGCCAAGTGCTAGTGTCAGTGTCAGTGTGGTGCGTGAGGGTACTTCTGTGCGTGCCAGTCGTCCTCCCAGTCCGGGACCTCTTGCAAGCTCCCAAGCCCAGGGGAGAAGCAATGTCGAAGGGCAAAAGGGTTCGGCAGGCCTTGATCGGCGCACAGAAGTATCCTCGGTGGTTGCGGGCGTGTCTTCCAGAGACCGTCACTCCCACCCGCAGACGATTGAGCCCGTCTTTTGCTCGTCTGCTGAAGAATTGTCAGGGAGGAAACGTTGGACTCAGGTCTCAAGACCTCTCAAACGCAGAGTCCAAACCTCAAGAGCTTTACAACCTGGCTGCAGTCATTGGATCAGCTCTGACTCGCCGCAGTCATCAGTTGAAGGCACTCCTCCTAAGAGGAGTAAGGTGCTGCCACAACAGATCTCTTCTGTTAAGGCTTTGCCTCAGCAGACCTTAGTGTCTACCGACCCCAAGTTGACTCTACTGCAGTCCATGCAGTCACAACTTGCGGTCTTGATGCGTGAGTGTCAGACTGAGAAGGTTACACCTCCTCCTGCGATCGCTCCGCCTAGCCGCAGTCCTGCCTGCCAGGCGTACGATGTTGAGGCTCCTCAGGATACTTTACCACGTTCTGAGTTTCCAGTTTCCGGTGGTGTGCAGCTACCTCCGCCTTCCTTAAGGCAACCTCAGCAATGGGAACAGGAAGCTTATACCTTACTTCCTCCGCTTCCACCTGCGGTTCCACCAGTGAGGCAACACTCTCTTGAGGTACAACAACCTCTCCCATCCATGAGGCAGACACCTCAGCTCTCGCTGCAGCGACCTCAACACCTTAGCCTTGCGCCTCAGGAACCTCAACTCGCGAGACAAGTTATGCGTTCTGCGCAGCCTCTACCCCAACTCTTGCAGCTCACACCTCAGGAACCTCAACTCGTTCCTCAGGAACTTGCTACTGCGCATCCGCTCACCTTACAGCAAGCGCAACCATTGAGGCAAGCCACTCATGCCAGGACTCAGCCTCCTCCACCCATGCGCCTACCTTCTGCTACTGCTTTTGACCAGCCTTTGCAACCTGAGCCTCAGGTGTTCCCTCAACAGAGACTTGAGGAGGAAACCACAAGCGTTTTTGCTCCAGCCCGTGCTGATTCTGCTGTTCAGCATACCTTACCTCTCACTTCGCTACACTCTGGTGATGAGGTTTCTGATGATGAGGCTGCACACCTGGACCCCTCATCAGACGTGGATGAATCCAAGTCTTCTCCGCCTCCTATTGACTTTCGCAAGGTCTTGGCTCTTTTCAGAGAGGTATACCCAGACCATTTTGTCTCTGCTACCCCCCGCTCTCCGCCATCTGAGTTTTCGCTGGGCATGCAGCCAGCCAAGTCATCTTATACCAAGCTCGTCTTTGCGAGGTCCTCTAAGAGAGCGTTAAGAATTTTAGGGGAGTGGTTGCAGTCTAAGCAACAACTAGGAAAGACTTCCTTTATGTTTCCTCCGACTAAGCTCACTTCCAAAGCGGGCGTTTGGTATGCCACAGGAGAGGAACCAGGCTTGGGAGTACCTGCCTCTGCCCAGGCCGACTTCTCAAGCTTGGTAGACTCTCCTCGCAGAACAGCAATGAGGCGCTCTAAGGTTTGCTGGACTTTCTCCGATCTTGATCACTTCCTTAAGGGTGTCTTTAGAGCATTTGAGATGTTCAATTTCCTAGACTGGTGCCTGGGGGCCCTTAGCAAGAAGACCTCCCATGCGGACAAGGACTCAGCCATGCTCTTAATGTCCTGCATGGATAAGGCTATTAGGGACGGATCTGGCGAGCTTGCTTCGATGTTTGTGTCAGGAGTGCTTAAGAAAAGGGAGCAGCTTTGTTCATTCCTTTCCTCCAGCATCACACCTTGTCAAAGGTGCCAACTCCTTTTCGCTCCGCTCTCTAAGTTCCTGTTTCCCGAAGAGCTTGTTAAGGACTTGTCTGCGGCCCTGATACAAAAGGATCTTGATCTTGATCTTGTGGCTTCATCGGCTCGTAAGACTAAGGTTGCTACCTCAGTCCCCAGGACTTATCGCACCCCAGTGGCTGATACTCCTGCTACGAGGTTTATTCCGCCCTTTCGTGGTAGAGCCCCCAGCCGTGGAAGCTCCCGTCCAGACTCTTCCAGGAGCAAGTCTAGGAAAGGTTCCAAGGCTTCTAAAGGCAAAAACTGACTCTCCTCCTCTCCAGACAGCAGTAGGCGCCAGACTCAAGATCTTCTGGCAAGCCTGGGAAAAGAGAGGTGCAGACGCACAGTCTGTCAGTTGGCTGAGGGAAGGTTACAGGATACCATTCTGCCGCAAACCCCCTCTGACCACATCTCCCATCAACCTCTCTCCCAACTACAAAGAAAAGGACAAGAGGCTAGCGTTGCACCAGGAGGTGTCGCTTCTGTTACAGAAGAAGGCAGTGGTTATAGTCCGGGACCATCAATCCCCGGGCTTCTACAACCGTCTCTTTCTGGTGGCCAAAAAGACAGGAGGTTGGAGACCGGTGCTGGACGTCAGCGCGCTCAATGCTTATGTCACCAAGCAGACGTTCACGATGGAGACGACGAAGTCGGTCCTAGCAGCGGTCAGGCAGGAGGACTGGATGGTCTCGTTGGACCTGAAAGATGCTTACTTTCACGTTCCTATTCATCCAGACTCCCAACCTTTCCTGAGATTCGTTTTTGGAAAGGTTGTCTACCAATTCCAAGCCCTGTGTTTTGGCCTAAGCACAGCTCCTATGGTGTTTACGCATCTGATGAGGAATATAGCAAAATTCCTCCACTTATCGGACATCAGAGCCTCCCTTTACTTAGACGACTGGCTGTTGAGAGCCTCCACGAGTCGTCGCTGTCTGGAGAGTCTCAAATGGACTTTAGACTTGACCAAAGAACTGGGTCTGTTAGTCAATCTAGAAAAGTCCCAACTCATTCCCTCCCAATCCATTGTGTACCTGGGAATGGAGATTCGGAGTCAGGATTTTCGGGCTTTTCCATCGGCCCCAAGGATAAGCCAAGCCCTAGATTGCATCCTGAGCATGCTGAAGAGGAACAGTTGCTCGGTGAGACAGTGGATGAGTCTCACAGGGACCCTTTCATCGTTGGCCCTGTTCGTCGAGCTAGGGAGACTCCACCTCCGCCCTCTTCAATTCCATCTTGCAGCTCATTGGGACAAGGGTTTGACTCTCGAAGCAGTCTCTATCCCAGTCACCGAAGAGATGAAGACCACTCTCTTGTGGTGGAAGACCAATCTCCTTCTCAGGGAGGGCCTATCGTTGGCGATTCAGACCCCCAGTCTTCATCTCTTCTCGGATGCATCGGACTCGGGCTGGGGCGCGACCTTGAACGGACGGGAGTGCTCGGGAACGTGGAACGAGGAACAGGAAACGCTCCACATCAACTGCAAGGAGCTACTAGCAGTTCATTTAGCCCTATTGAACTTCAAGTCCCTCCTGCTAGGCAAGGTGGTGGAGGTGAACTTCGACAACACCACAGCCTTGGCTTACATCTCCAAGCAAGGAGGGACCCATTCGAGGAGCCTATACGAGATAGCAAGGGACCTCCTCATTTGGGCAAGAGGTCTAAACATCACCCTAGTTACGAGGTTCATTCAGGGCAACATGAACGTCTCAGCAGATTGCCTAAGCAGAAGGGATCAGGTCATCCCCACGGAATGGACCCTCCACAAGAGCGTGTGCAACAGACTTTGGACCTTGTGGGGGCAGCCGACAATAGATCTGTTTGCCACCTCCATGACCAAGAGACTTCCTTTGTACTGTTCCCCAGTTCCAGACCCAGCAGCAGTTCATGTGGATGCTTTTCTGCTGAACTGGTCCCATCTCGACCTTTACGCATTCCCACCGTTCAAGATCATAAACAAAGTCCTTCAGAAGTTCATCTCGCACGAAGGGACACGGCTGACGCTGGTTGCTCCCCTTTGGCCTGCAAGAGAATGGTTCACAGAGGTACTACAATGGCTGGTCGACGTCCCCAGGACTCTCCCTCTAAGAGTGGACCTTCTACGTCAACCTCACGTAGACAGGTTGCACCCAAACCTCCACGCTCTTCGGCTGACTGCCTTCAGACTGTCGAAAGATTCGCTAGAGCTAGAGGCTTTTCGAAGGAGGCAGCCAGTGCGATTGCCAGAGCAAGAAGGGTATCCACTCGTAGAGTCTACCAATCCAAGTGGGAAGTCTTCCGGAGCTGGTGTAGAGCCAATGCTGTTTCCTCCACCAATACCTCTGTGACCCAAATAGCTGACTTCCTATTACATCTTAGGAATGAGAGATCCCTTTCAGCTCCTACGATTAAAGGGTACAGGAGTATGTTGGCTTCAGTTCTCCGCCACAGAGGTTTGGACCTTTCTTCCAACAAGGACCTTCAAGACATCCTTAAGTCTTTTGAGACTACTAAAGAACGTCGTCTTCCCACTCCAGGCTGGAATCTAGACGTAGTCTTAAGGTTCCTTATGTCACCTAGGTTCGAACCTCTCCAGTCAGCTTCCTTCAAGGACCTTACCCTCAAGACTCTTTTTCTCGTCTGCCTTGCAACAGCTAAGAGAGTCAGTGAGGTTCATGCCTTCAGCAAGAACATTGGGTTCACATCCGAATCTGCAACATGTTCTTTACAGCTTGGATTCTTAGCTAAGAATGAACTTCCTTCACGTCCTTGGCCTAGATCGTTTGAGATACCTAGCCTCTCCAACATGGTAGGTAACGAGCTAGAAAGAGTTCTTTGCCCTGTCAGAGCTCTGAAATTTTATCTTAATAGGTCAAAACCTATTCGAGGACAATCAGAAGCCTTATGGTGCGCTATCAAGAACCCTTCGAGGCCCATGTCCAAGAATGGGGTTTCGTATTATATAAGGCTTCTGATTAGAGAAGCCCATTCTCACTTAAAGGAGGAAGACCTTGCTTTGCTGAAGGTAAGGACCCACGAAGTGAGAGCCGTAGCTACTTCGATGGCCTTTAATAAAAACCGTTCTCTGCAGAGCATAATGGATGCAACCTATTGGAGGAGCAAGTCAGTGTTTGCATCATTTTATCTTAAAGATGTCCAGTCTCTTTACGAGAACTGCTACACCCTGGGACCATTCGTAGCAGCGAGTGCAGTAGTAGGTGAGGGCTCAGCCACTACATTCCCTTAATCCCATAACCTTTTTTAACTTTTCTCTTGAATGCTTTTATTGTTGTTTTTATGGTTGTTACGGTAGGCTAAGAAGCCTTCCGCATCCTTTTGATTTGGCGGGTGGTCAATTCATTCTTGAGAAGCGCCTGGGTTAGAGGTTGTGTAGAGGTCCTTTAGTAGGGGTTGCAGCCCTATATACTTTAGCACCTTTGAGTTGATTCAGCCTCCTAAGAGGAACGCTGCGCTCAGTAAGGAAGACGAACTTAAAAAAAGGCAGAGTAACGGTTCAAGTCGACTTCCTTACCAGGTACTTATTATTTCATTGTTATTTTGAGATAACTGATTATATGAAATACGGGATACTTAGCTATCCTTTAATCTTGTACACTGGTTTTCACCCACCCCCCTGGGTGTGAATCAGCTACATGATTATCGGGTAAGTTTAATATTGAAAAATGTTATTTTTATTAGTAAAATAAATTTTTGAATATACTTACCCGATAATCATGATTTAATTGACCCTCCCTTCCTCCCCATAGAGAACCAGTGGACCGAGGAAAAATTGAGGAGGTGTCAACAAGAAGTACTGTAGTACCTGGCCACAGGTGGCGCTGGTGAGTACACCCCCTTCTAGTATTGTGATAGCTGGCGTATCCCTCCCGTAGAATTCTGTCGGGCAACGGAGTTGACAGCTACATGATTATCGGGTAAGTATATTCAAAAATTTATTTTACTAATAAAAATAACATTTTATTGGATACAGTTAAGTGAAACACCAGTTTAATCATATGAATTGGGAATAGATTGGTTAGAGAGGTAACTGCTTTACAAAGAGAGAGAATGGAAGGAATGATATGCTGTATGCTGGTGAAGACATTAATCTTCACCAATGTTGAATTATCAATTCCTCTTTACTTTTCATAATTGCTTCCAAAACTACTTCCAGTATATGGCATGTAATATTGTCATTCTAAGAGAAGTCAGTGAGGGTGTAAAAGGAAATAGGTCCCAACTAGAATATTGGCAAAGGCAGTTAGATCAGCAAGAATTCTAATCATGAATTATTAAAAACAAATTGCTGAACAAGTACTTACAAATAAATTTGGGGCTAATTGGAAGGCGATAGTCACTGTAATCAAGCTTATTTGAAAGGTGGATGTCTTATTAACTAAATAATTAAGCTTATTTGAAGGGTGGATGTCATATTAACTAAATAAGCTTATTTGAAAGTTAGATGTGATATATTAACTAAATAATCAAGCATATTTAAAAGGTAGATGATATATTATTATTATTATTATTATTATTAAATGCTAAGCTACAACCCTAGTTGGAAAAGCAGGATACTATAAGCCCAGGGGCCCCAACAGGGAAAATAGCTCAGTGAGGAAAGGAAACAAGGAAAAATAAAATATTTTAAGAATAGTAACAACATTAAAATAAATATTTCCTATATAAACGATAAAAACTTCAACAAAACAAGAGAAAGAGAAACTAGATAGAACAGTGTGCCTGAGTGTACCCTCAAGCAAGAGAACTCTAACCCAAGACAGTGGAAGGCCATGGTACAGAGGCTATAGCACTACCCAAGACTAGAGAACAATGGTTTGATTTTGGAGTGTCCTTCTCCTAGAAGAGCTGCTTACCATAGCTAAAGAGTCTCTTCTACCCTTACCAAGAGGAAAGTAGCCACTGAACAATTACATTGCCGTAGTTAACCCCTTGGGTGAAGAAGAATTGTTTAGTAATCTCAGTGTTGTCAGGTGTATGAGGACAGAGGAGAATCTGTAAAGAATAGGCCAGACTATTCGGTGTCTGTGTAGGCAAAGGGAAAGAACCGTAACCAGAGAGAAGGATCCAATATGGTACTGTCTGGCCAGTCAAAGGACCCCCTAACTCTCTAGCGGTAGTATCTCAACGGGCGGCTGGTGCCCTGGCCAACCTACTACCTACTAACTAGTTAACTAGTTTATGTACATTTCTATTACTGTATTCTGTTTCTCATTATTGGAAGTTCATACTACCTAAAAGATTATTCAGTAAATTCAATTTCATGAAACGTTCGTGGCATTTACCACTTCATATACCTACAGAAGAAGCCCATCAGCAACATGCACATTAGGATCCTACATATGCTGAAATAGTATGCACCTGTAAATCTAATGAATATTTCTTATTTTAAACTGTTTTTCCCCAATTTAGTTCTGGTTAAGTTGTTACAATTCAAAATTATGTCTCTGGATGTGCTGTGAATCTGATGGAGTAGGTCACAAAATGTGGCAAATAAACAATGTCGAATTTGAAAAAAAAAATTCTCTTAAATTGTCTATGTGATTCAGTATTTCTGTAATTGGCTGTTTATGTAGAAATCTTGAATTATTCAGTGGGCACTAAATGCAAATAGTTGTATTCATTTAGTCCATCCCTCAGCTTTAGGTTTAAGTAAAAAAAAAAAAGAATGAATTTTATCTGCCTCTATTGAATTTCATAATGATATTTTGTAACATTCTTTCTCAATGATGAAGTTTCCTTTCTTGTGTATATTCAGCATCTCTGAATTTGTTATTGTATAGCACCAACCTTGCCCTCCCAGATTAAAAATGGCCCAAAGTTATTATCTAAGGTATATACAACTAATTTAGAAAGCTCGTTGAAATTGTGGGAAATCAGGACAAGATTGGAAGTCCAGATATACTGTACAGTATTTAGTCTCAATAGTGCATCCAGCTCTCATCCTAAATGGACCTTTTATTATTCTTTGGCGAGTTTGTCTAGGATCACAATGTTTCTATCGTTAGCAACAGTATCATAGTAAATATTTTCTTTTCATTCTTATGGGGTATGTACATGGCTAATAGATAACTGTATACTTCTAATGAACTAGTTATACTTTTAACTTCATGCCCTAGATTTAGTTTTTTATGCAATATCAGATTGTAGTAAATTGAATGCAAGCTTTCATCTTTTATCAGCAACAAAATTGTTACATTCATATAAATCATCTGATAGAACAAAATTGCATATTTAGTACTTGATGGACCTTGTAAATTTCCTACTATCATATTAACATTTTAAATATATTTATCAGTTCCATTGATCTGTGCAGTCATGGATCTAATGTACTGGAAATGGTCATCTTTACTTCTACGGGCCGACCAAGGGAAATGCCTGTACCAACAAGAACTGTTGGCTTTAATACAATATGAACTATAAGTTATGTTGATTTCTTTGCTCCTACGTTATCTGTTTTTTTCCACAAGTTAGCAAGAAGAGGTAAAAATTGTAAATTCCATTAATTCACCTTAGTTCCTAGTGGTCTCTTTATTGGGGAGCAGTTGTCAGGAATTTCTATGAATGTTCTTCATTGAAGCTTGTAAGTCAGTCAACCATATTGTGACCTTTAGCGCTTTTTGGATAATTGGTAAAGTTTCTCCATTATGTAAAAGTGTGTGTGGTAGCTTTAGTCCAGCTGATTACCGCCCAATTTCCATAACTCCCATATTATCTAAAGATTTTGTACGTCTTTGGAAAAACGTCCAATTAAGTATGCTGAAGGTAATCATGTGTTCCTTAGTTTGCAATTTGACTTTTGAAGAGGCCTTGGAACATATGATGCCCTTTTTACAATTTCCAATGCAGTACAGAAATCCCTTGATTGCAGTCAGGAAGTTTGTATGATTGTCCTTGATTTTAATGCTCTTTGTGACCATGTTAATTATGAGGCCCTTGTTTTCAAACTCAGACAGTTGGGAATAGTTGGGTCTTTACTTAGCATCATCATTAAATTTTTTAGTTATTAATTGCAAAGAGTTGTTGTTGATGGGCAGCATAGCAAGTATTGGAATGTGATAGTGATATTTGGTGTTCCTCAGGGTAGTGCTCTTGGCCCATTGCCTTTCATACTATATACACAATGTGGTTTAGCCTAGACGACAAACTTGTTGCACATGCAGATGATGCTACCCTCTTTGCTTCAATTCCATCTCATGAATGTAGATCTGAATCCCTTGGTAGAGATCTAGGTAAACTTATTTTCTGGTTTAAATTATAGGACATGAAGTTGAAGCCTAACAAAACTCAAAGTTTGATTGTGTGTAGGTCGAGGACAGTGGCTCCTCAACATCCAGCTCTCAGCATTGATATGTTTCTTTAACTCTATAAGACTCCTAAAATTTTGCGAGAGTCTTGATAAATTTACTTTTGTGAAACATTCAATCTATTTCTTCTTCAATTGCGCAAAAAATTGGCTTATTGAGAAAGTCTTTTAAGATTTTGTGTGATCAATCTATTCTGAAAGTTTTAATTCTTTCCTTTTGCTTTTTTTCGACTATTGTTCTCCTGTCTGGTCTTCAGTTGCTGAATCTCATCTTAATTTGTTGGACAAGGGCATCGGGTCTATTGAATTTCTTATTTACGATCTAGATATTAATCCTTGACACCGTTGTTCAATTAGTTCCTTATGCATGTTGCATTAGATATTTTTATAATTCTGACCATCATTTGCATTCAGATCTTCCTAGACAGTGCCATCCTTCTGGTAATACTAGGTATGCTGTTAATTCTAATATTCAGACCTCCATCATAAGGCTCAATACTACATGGTATTCTAGAAGTTTTATTCCATCTATGACCAAGTTATGGAATGATCTTCCTAATTAGTCAGTTGAATTGATGAAACTTTAAAAGATCTAACTTGTAGTGAATGTTTTCACATTGAACAGACTGACATAAATCTCTCTATAGTTTATACTGCACATGAAAGATCTATTTCAATTTTGATACTGCTCTTAAAATATTTTATAGTGTTCATTACTTATCTTGTAGTTCTTTTATTTCTTTATTTCCTTTCCCCACTGGGCAATTTTTCCTTGTTGGAGCCCTTGGGCTTACAGCATCTTGCTTTTCCAACTGTGGTTGTAGCTTAGCTCGTTATAATAATAATAATATTATATTAATAATAATGCACATGACTTTATACTTATTAACGTGCTAAGGATACTAATTATGTTTCATGGTTTCCAACTTCAGTATGATAAATCAAATCCGGCCTTTTGGAAATACAATTATCCACATATGTGTGGATAGTACATCGTAGAATTTGGTGTTTTATGTTGCTTTTCATTCAAGGAACATACTTGAGCATGCAACAACCCAAATACATATGTTCCATTCAATCGGTTTTGCATTTTTATTCGTGATACCCTGTCAAGTTAGACAATTTAAATTAAAAACAAAGTTCAAGAAATGGGATAAGACAGAGACTAATCTGCACTTCAAACTTCTTGTATTTAAATGAAAAATTTACAAGTTTTTCATGAGCACTTCATATATCTAAGTTAATAAAATTCTGGAAAGCATCTTTAATATCAAAGTAATAAGTGCTCTTACATTAACAACATTTCATCATACTTTTCTTGGGCGAGGAGACGAAGTCTATCTGAATGGTTTTCACACTAACTTTCTACTTAAAGACAAAGTATAATTTTACACAAAGCTCTTATCTTTGAGTTCTTGAACAACGGAGCGACACGAGCCCTTTACTCTGACCATGGCTCTATCCCGACTGGCGATTAGACGTGGCACACTGTAAGACGTGGTTATGGCGTCCGTGGGAAGGTGCCACCTGTCCTAGGGGTGTCGAGGTAGTAGCCCGTTCTGTTACCACCCGGATGTTCATCCGGATGCCCTTCGTCTCCTTGCTGTAGCTTTCCCACACAATCTGTAAGAACAATGAGGTGACAACAAAAAGCCCTTTGTCAACAGATTGAGACGGCAACAGAATGCTGTCGCCTGTGGAAGCTGAGGCAGCATGCATTCCCAGGCGAACCAGCAGGCAGAGGTCGTTTACATGACCCCAAACAGGGGTTTCAAGTAGTGACTATGTGACAAATCCCCCCCCTACCAAGTTACAGTTACTCCTGGAACTGTGGTAGGCTAAAAAAAAAACAATCCCATCAAAGTTTACTTTAAACTCAAACCCCAACATTACTATTCTGCTGCAGTTTGCTTTGGGTGCACAAAACCTCAACTTCTCAAAAAAAAAAAAAAAAAAAAAAAAAAAAAAAAAAAAAAAAAAAAAAAAAAAAATTCAAATAGCAACAAACTACAAAGTCTGAACAAAGAAAGTTCACATATCTCATTACAGTAGTTGTGCTTTTAATCATGAGTAAAATAGGAACTATAACCATATGAATACACAAGACATATAATGTGATTAACTGAAAACTAAAAACAAAACTCAACAAGTTTATATACTCAAAAAAAAAAAAATGTTAACTCTGAAAGCCAATACATGAGTAAATATGAGCAAATATGAGTAAATATGAGCAAATATGAGCAACCAAATTACTGAAAAAGGTTACATAGGTATAAAGCAAAAACATTATGGTAAGTTATTCTGAAGAAAAATGTATATTTTGACAACTATAGGCAAGCAAAAACTGAGAACCAAAATATCCACCTTAGCAACTGAAATCCGAAACTTCCTTGAGTAAAACAAATCATACAAAAAAAAAAAAGTACTCAACTATGGATTTTAATCCTCAAGCTTGCTTAAGCGACAACTTTGCTTTTGCTAATCTCAGATCACAGTGGAGGCGTTACATATCTTGGTCTCACTCTCCGGCCTGGATTCTGTAATTAGAAACATGGTATAATAACAGTTGACAAAAAATCACAGTACATAAAAACAAACCATTTCCTATGGAAAAGAAAAATATATAGATCCACAGAGACATCATAAGCAAAAAGAGACATACATTTTAGGTACAGGATGGCCATCTCATATGAAAAGAAAAATTATCATAAATGTTATCAATCATAATATTCTCATATAGCTATATCACACTAGCAAAGTGTTTACAAACCAAAGTAATAGTACATAAAAACAAAAAACATCTGTGCGCACACTAAACCTACAGGCAACGCCAGCTGGGTCGTTACATCTTCACACCGTGCCTTACACCTTAGGGGTCATTTGGACACACCGGAACCCCACCCTGTGTAGGAATGTTCCCTCGACCTTCGATGGCGTGAGACACCTGGCAGGCGGTCCTCCTTGGAACTTGTGTTTCTAAGGCCAAAGTTTCTCTTACCGGCAGAGGATCTGTTAGCATGACTGTTCTGACCCCCTCTGCCCTCCGCCATCGGAGACAGGCAGGACCACATACTATTGGCCTACAACATATACCCAGTCCAATCAGGACGGCAAGAAACAACACATATTAGCTAAATAAAAGCCTGCACTTAAAGTCCTATGTGATGTTTTTAAATTCACGAACTGGTCATAGAAAGGGAGGTGATCTAAGGACATGGTTCCGAGTCGATCAGATTAAGGTGAACTAACACGTGAGACACATTCACACCTGGCAAGATGACAGAAGCATTCAACACAGAAGTGTCCCTAAATTTCACTCGTTCACTCTTCCGTCTTTTTTGACCAGGTAGACGATACCCGTCCCCTTGAACAGAACACCCGTCCTGATGTGTCAAGACAGTGACTCCTTGGGTCAACACTTTAACCTCATTCCCTGAGTCGCACATCTCCTTGCATTTTGATTCTTGTCTCACAGACACAATCCAACGATGTCCTAAATTAACTATTTCCCTTTCAAAATCAGCCTTTACCTCGAACCTACAACTATGCAAAAAGCTAGGCTCTTCCTGGTACACATCAAACAAACAAACACGCGCGGCAGGCGTAAAAAGTGCATACACAGGTTCACACAACACATGTGCTTTCCTTATCTTACACCTATCTAAATTAGTCAAAGTCACAGCCCAAGTGTCCCTATGGTTCACAGCAAAATATGGCAGATCAACCGATACCCGAGTTGTGAATTCCTCTATTTCATTCTGTGTCCGCATCGACTTTATTTCATACAAACGAAAATCTGAATCCTCATTCTTAAGAGGTATTTCTACGGAAAAATAAAACTTGCCCTTTAACTTGGTAACAGTCACGGATGACATTCGATAGAACTCCGCTAAATTATTCTCTACAGGAGGAATAAACATTGGCACTGCCTCATGAATTTTCTTAATTATTCTAAGAAATTCCCGGGGGCTAAGATGTCATATGTGATTTCCCCCGTGGTTGCCACTTGTTGAATCTGGCTTGCCACGTTTCCTAAGTGTAGAGTTAGCTCACTAGCTACAAAAGCTAATTGTGTAGTGCTTTCTACACAAATCACATCTCTTTGGACTTGTTCTAATTTCTCCCTGAATCGTTAATCCTCTTCTCTAATACGCTTAGTACCTCCTGTCCTTTAGCTACAGCCATAAAAACTGTCTTCAGTTTCTCATCTACAATATGGGTATGAGATATTACTTTATTTATCCTGACGTGTGTATTTTTTCTTCCTTGGTCAAGGCGGTCTCTAACTGATCGAGTTCCGACTGGGTAATTAGCCCAGTCCAACCTCCAATCAATTCGCCAATCCATTTAAATGCACGTTTCTTTCTATCCCCCTTTGAAACCACGAAGTCTTCGAAGGTATCCAATGAGTTACTAAGGGCTCTTTTTACGTTATCAAGAATCGCTCTTAATTTAACCACAGCAACTTCTTCTCTAACCAGTTTCAGTTGATCCTCTAACTTGTTAATATGACCTATAATTGTAACTAGTAGACTCGCAACTTTTACGGGATCATAACTAATCAACAAAACATGTACGTCAGACGTGAAAGACAACCTAAATCTCTCATCAAAAGACCACGCCTTTATGTACCCCCACTTCACTGTTCACACACACAAGCAGTTAGCAAACACACTGCCGCAAAAAGTTGGACACTTCCCATGGCTAATTAGTTAATCTAAGCCTATCGCTAAATCCTGGCTAACTGACGCTAAGCCTAGGCTCACTGCCTTTTAAAGGGCGGTCGCCTCTCTCTCTGTGGCACCGTCATCAGAGCTATGAACTCTCCATGCCCAATCATCCAAATTCCAACCTGGGCAAACTGCTGACACATTGCTCGCATCACAACAGGAAACAAGCTTTCTGGCAGAAATTTTCACAACAGAGACACAACCTACACACATCGCTTTCACAACAGCGACATTCCCATCTTGTGTTGTCTCATCTCTTTTGCGCAAACTCAAACTCTGCCAAACAAACAACAATCATCCCAGGATGCTCATTCATCCAAGCTGACCCTCATCACACAAACAAAGGACCTTGTGTTACCATCACAACATCACTACCCACTTCACACTTTACAGCCTTATGCCATGTAGGCCTGGGTCTTCCAATTCTTCCAGTGCCTTACGGAGCCCAATCAAACGTCTGACGAACCAATCTTTCTAGGGGAGTGCAACCACTCACCACAGAGAACTTATTCGAAACCAAAATTTCCTAACGCAACTAGGAATAGGGAAAACCATCTCAATCAGATCTACGTTAAATCTCAAACAACAAAAAACACAAGGCGGAAAACGTAATTTTACGTTAAAAGTAAACGCCATAGAATTTCTTTAAAGTCAAAACTATCCCCAACTTACGTTAAACTTTATTCAGACCACGACAAACTCTTTATAACCTGTCACTGAGGTCAACAAAAAAACAATCTTAATCAATTTCCAGAGAAAAAGAAAAAACCTCAAAGAAAAACTTTCTTGCTTCCCTACCCTTAAGGGACAACCATCAGCAAAAAAGAAAACAGTTCTCCCTCATCTGTTCTCACAAGGAAACAACTGTCACTCAGCCATCTCCACTTTTTTTTTCATTCTGTGAACATACGCCGCTCTTGTGCGTGTGCAATCTCGCACTTTTCTCCCTCTCTCACTCAGCAGAAAAGGGGCTTGGGTAACGTTTTGACATTAGCCTCTTATTGGGTCTCTAAACGTACACAAAGCCACTAAGATACTAAGCTTTTTCTCGTGGATTCACCAAATCACTTAATTACAGTCAAATCCACTTTTTACGTTATATGTCGACACCAAAATCATATCCTTTTTTCTTTAACACAATCTGACATAAAACATGACTTTTACTTATCAGACATCAATTAACCAACGAAGGCAACGGTATGGCTACTCATTGTCACCTAATCCAAAATTTGTTTGGTTGAGATGATTCCATGGATACTCAAAAATAAGGAATTAACCTAAGAACTTGTTACATGAATCAGAGTTTATTGCTTGACTAATCTTTTCTTCAAAACACCGGTTAACCTATCCAGTCTTGCAACACTAGGCCTACTGTTATAACTAACGTGTCACCAATATCTGGTTTTACAATCATTCCGACCATTTACTTTATTTTATGCCACAAACAAATGAAAATCTACGGCAACTTGTTCGCCATTTCTCAAAATTTTCACATTACTTATTTGTTCTCGCGAGTTAACTAGAACTGACAATCACATAAGAACTCAAATTCTCGTCTCTATTATATCATGTTGTCAATTATTACCTAAAAACAATAATTTTTGTTTACTTGTCACGATTTTTCCAAAACACACAACCCTCTACAGAGTTAGAAAACAAAGATTTAATTCTGACCTTTAAGCAAAAAGACATTACGTTACTTGTCAAAATCTTAGATTTCTTCTCAATACACACACACAAAAAAAAAAACTTATCCAAGATGGGCTCTTTAACAGTGGCTGTGACATCATAATGCTTGCTCAGGGGATTCACACATCATCACACTCGTTTCAATCATTTTCGCTCATAGCCGGCCTTTTAACACAACACATTCATGCTCCCTGCTAAATAATTTGACATCACTTTCTCAAAATAATCTGTTAACAATGCTCGGTGTCATCAATCAGACCGAACACTTGACAAACAAATCACTTATGACACACTGTAACTAAATGAAACCTAAACTCAAAACTCTTAAATCTCCTACGTGGCATTACCAATTACTTGACAACTGTTAACTGAACTCGCTTCTGTTACTACGTTAACAACTCGTCTTCATCAATTAGGATAATCTCAGACGAAAACTGACAAACAATAGCTTAATGCCAGGCTGACACTTGCACGACTTTTTGCCACTAATTTGTCGTGGCAAGTCGTGACATTTTGTGGCAAGAACTAGAAAATAAAAAAAATAAAAAAAATTACCTCAGAATCACAGCTCACCTGTCCACATTGACACGAACTGGCACGACGAGTTCATGCATAGTTTTAGCATAGTTTGCGCACTTCCCTCATCGTCCCGACGAGTTCACGAACAGTTCGCGCATAGTTCACGCCGCGTTCACGAAATTTTGTCGTGACCAAAATTTTGAACATTTCAAAATTCTCGTCACGACATGCCACGATGTCACGACAGGTTCACGACGAGTTTACGCCAGTTCACGACTCGAGTCGTGATAATGCGTGCCACAAATTCGTGCAAGTGTCAGGGTACCTTAACTCTTTCTTTTAAAACATTTCATAATGATCTAAGTATGCTATTGATCGACAATACGGAATATGACGTAAGAACAAATATTGTGACACAAATTTCCAAAATTACCAATGTACTTAACCTACATCTTTTTTCTCCATAATTTTTATTAAGTACACACTCAAATGGGACAGCACAAAGAACTTCACAACTTACGTCTTAACTCTGAACTTACATACGTTTTACATATCATCTCTGGAATCAAACATCTTGTTATTGTTAACACAAAGTTATCTCAACATGTGACTTTATTTCTTTTCCAAAAATCACATTTAACGTCTTTGACCACAAAAGTCTCAAAAAAAAAAAAAAAAAAAAACTTGAAATACTATAAGTCAAAGAAACTATGCAATGAAAACTTATACTTCATACAGCATAAAGAACAATTTCTCATTTAACCACACAGCAACAAAACCAATCTGATTTTCTTCTTTTGTGAACAGAAAAGTTAATCTTTACTCGAAGCTTTAACACTGAAAACATTTTACTTGACTAGTTACTTTCTTCAATCAAAACTAGTGTTCTTTCATCCAACTTTAACATTATGTAAGGAAAACGGGATGATAGCTTCGTTACTCTACACACTTTTTACAAAATCTCAAAACATATTAGTTAACCATAAAACTACAGATTTTGTACCATGTTACTTAACTTCTGTGGGGGATTGATTGCTGTGGGTTGCCTTCGGTCCCTCGTCCTACAGTTCCTGTCTGGGACCTCTTCCACTTTTCGGAATTGTCCTCGACCTTGGTGGGCGTGCCATTTCTACCAATACGCTCGCTGTCGCTGTTTGGACGACAAAATCCTCTTTGGCAGGGATAATCAAACACACTCCAACTGCTATTGACAGGGTCCTGGATCGCCATTTCAGATGGCGATTTTCGATACTGTTGCTCCCGCGACGGGAAACGGAATACGGCGACGATTTTAGACGTACGTGAGGGGGTACCGTCTTCTCCTCCAACAGGAACATTGCCGTGTCATCCTCTCTTGGCCGCCGTCTATTTCGGCCCTCTCGACTCGATGTAAGGGCGCTAAGGTCTCCTCCCCACAGGTCCTCCGTGGGTGGCTGATCCACATAACTCCTAGTTGCTTCCTACCGTACGGGAACAAAGTTACTGGCGGTACTTCGGCCTAATCTCCGTTATAGGTATCTTCTCAGATGTGCCCACGACCTGGGTTCCACGAATTCGAGATCTTTCCTCATCTTCCTATGGGCATTTCTTCGAATTATCCGTTTCGCCAAGATGATTTTTTGATGATTGGTCCAACATTGCTCCGACGTCGCTGCTTCCAAAGAACTCAGAAATGTTTCGTATTGGCTGTATTGTCCATCTGCTCCGGCCCGGGGTTCGAACCCATCTAGTGAAGGGCTGTTTTGGTATTCTCCCCGCTGTATTGGTCTCTCTGTGCCCATCGATGTTCCACTGTGTGCCTATCCCAAGTCTCCTTGTTGATGCTGGAGAGTTACCTCTAGACCTCTACCGAATGTCTTCCATTATTCGGTATTGGTTTAGATTGTAAAGACTCCCTAACTCTCTAGCTTTTCAGACTGCAAGCCTTGTAAGACACGCATCATACTTTGAGTTGCACCCAAAATCTCCTCAACCTTATGGCTTTCGGGTGAAACGATTATTAAATAGTCTGGATATAATTAGAAGTAAGGTACTTCCATTCAAGGTATCATCAATGCCTCCATGGAAATTACCAGAGATATCTTTTTGTAAATATTTTATTGGAGATAAGAAGAATATGTCAGACCTAGAAGCCAGGTCTCTTTTTAATGAATATGTTAAAGAACATAGAGGATCAACTTTTATCTATACTGATGGCTTCCAAATCTGATGCTGGCGCTGGCGTTGGATTTGGAGTACATAGTAATGGTTTTAATTGTAGAGGTGCACTACCTCTGACCGCTTCCATATTTACTGCCGAACTGTATGGCATATTAACCGCTATTGAGAAAATAGCGTTGGAGAAGGAGGGTAATTTTACAATTTTTAGTGATGCAAGGAGTGTCCTTCAAGATATAGAAGTTTTTAATTCTAATAACCCTCTAGTTTTAAAGATTTTAGAATGGCTTTTTATTATTGGACGGAGAGGTATAACAGTTCGATTTTGTTGGGTTCCAGCACATGTAGGTGTGTCTGGGAATGAGAAGGCAGATTCACTGGCTAAGAAGGCTGCATCCGAGCTGCTGCCAAGAAGGTATCCCATTCCCTGTAATGATTTCTTACCTGACATCAAGAAATTGGTTTGCAATAAATGGCAACAGCAATGGGATAGCCTAGATGGAAATAAAATGCGAGAGGTAACAAATGTCACATCTCCTTGGAGGTATAATATGATGCCCCGAAAATGGGAGACGTCTCTTTGTCGTTTCCATATTGGTCCCACTCGGTTGACACACAAGTTTCTGCTGAAGGGCCAACACCAACCGTATTGTGACGACTGTTTAGTACCTCTAACAGTGAGGCATTTGTTGACCGAATGCCCCAATTATAACAACTTAAGGAATAGATATTTGTTTGAGGCTCGAGGTGAGGGTGGCAGGTTCATCCTTGCCAAGATTCTTGGAAATGATGTGTCCTACTATGCAAGTGGCATTTTTAGATTTATTTCAGAAGCAGGTCTCCTGAAAACTATTTAACTTTTATGACATTCAACTTTTATGATTTTAATTGAATACTCTTTTATTTTTTATTTAAATTTATTTTTTATTTTTGTATGCATAAATTAAATGGTACCGGCGTCAATGACCTTAGATGTCAGGATGCCTGAAAACTTTAAATCAATCAATCAATCCATTGTGTACAGGTTCTCCTTGTGTCCTTACGAAATGCCGTAAGCCTCTGACAGTTTCGTCGACCTCAATGTACAAATCTTCAAGTCCCTGCACACTCATGTTGTAATTTATTTATTTTTTTTTCACTAAATCGTTGAAATTATCCCACCGCAAAGCCACCAAAATTTGTCAAGTTACAGACAAATTAAATTAAAAACAAAATTCAAGAAATGGGATAAGACAGAGACTAATCTGCACTTCAAACTTCTTGTATTTAAATGAAAAATTTACAAGTTTTTCATGAGCACTTCATATATCTAAGTTAATAAAAATTCTGGAAAGCATCTTTAATATCAAAGTAATAAGTGCTCTCATTAACAACATTTCATCATACTTTTCTTGGGCGAGCATACAGCGAGGAGACGAAGTCTATCTGAATGGTTTTCACACTTGAACTTTCTACTTAAAGACAAAGTATAATTTCACACAAAACTCTTATCTTTGAGTCCTTGAACAACGGAGTGACACGAGCCCTTTACTCTGACCATGGCTCTATCCCGACTGGCGATTAGGCGTGGCACACCGTAAGACGTGGTTATGGCGTCCGTGGTCAGGTGCCACTTGTCATAGGGTGTCGAGGTAGTAGCCCGTTCTGTTACCACCCGGATGTTCATCCGGATGCCCCTCCTCTCCTTGCTGTAGCTTTCCCACACAATCTGTAAGAACAATGAGGTGACAACAAAAAGCCCTTAGTCAACAGATTAAGACGGCAATAGAATCCTGTTGTCGGTGGAAGCTGAGGCAGCATGCATTCCCAGGCGAACCAGCAGGCAGAGGTCGTTTACATGACCCCAAACAGGGGTTTCAAGTAGTGACTACGTGACACCCCTCTCTTCTGTGATCATAAATGGTCTAAATTCTCTGAGTTAGCTTTGAAGCATATTAGGGTGTGAGGATGTTAGTATAATTTTTTACTTATGTTGAAAGGTGCTAGCTATGGAGTGTTGTTTATTTCCCTTACTTATACAGTAAACCTTCATCTATCGCTGGTAATTGTTTCTTTCCCTTATTTATACAGTCATCCTCCATCAAATTGTGTCGACACGAGAATAGTTACAGATGGCTTCAAACTGTTGGAACCTAGATTTATGTCTACTTTAGAGTCCAGAGCCTTTAATAATGCGGCCCCGAGACTATATAATAAGCTCCCACGAAACATTCGAATGATTGAAGACATTAAGGCTTTCAAGAGGAAACTGAAGACTTTTATTTCAACAGTCATGCAACAGTGACGATTTAACAGTAAATGAACAATAGGCGATATGAAACGTTAAATACCCTGAACGAACAAGGTAAAACAACAGTGGAGGTCCTGTAGAGAGTGGGGTTCCCCTGCTGTATGGGACCGGAAAAGCAGCCATCAAAATAAAGTAAGTAAAGTAATTGGTTCCAGCCTTTCCCGAGGTAGGTGAAAATCCGGGAAGTAGTGATACCCTATTTATTTAATGATACGTTTATTTTATACCTTTATAAACCTCCCCCTTATTGATATTAAACCACCCTCTATCTGTATTACTTTGTTCCACTCCTGTATATAGTGCTAAACAATAAACACTTTCTTATATATGAAAATTTTCTTTGTATACAGTACATACAGTAAACAGTACATAAGCAGGTAAACATTATCAAATGTTATGTAATCATAAAAGTATTAATTTTAGATTTCTCTCTCTCTCTCTCTCTCTCTCTCTCTCTCTCTCTCTCTCTCTCTCTCTCTGTGAGGTTCTACTCACCGTTGAAGATATTGTTGCCTGGCTTAAATGATGACTATGACGATGAATTAGCTGTGCAGTAGAAATGACGATGATTGTGATGATATTGTTTACTGCAAGCAAATGGGAGGTTTAAGCAGATTCCATCCATACTTCCATATTATATTACAGGGAGTTCCCACTCTCTTCACTGCTCTGTTGAAATACATTGATGCAGTCATGATATTTTTTCTTTCTCAATATTGCTAACGGTCAACTTGATGTTATAATTGCGTCCTACTACTTTGATACTTTTGCCTTCTTTCAACAGGTCGAAAAGTTTGACCTTCAACTCTGGTCAGTACCTTCCTTTGCTTCTTAGTCTTGCTACTGGAAGCCTTAAAAGGAGAAAGGCATTTGGGTGGCATTGTAAGGCTTAAACAAAAATAAATTCCCTCTAAATCTTAACCAAATGCAGGAATATAAGTTACAGTAACGCGCAGTAAACTCAACTGATGGGCATTCGCAAATACTACAGGTCGAGATTCTGCGAGGTAACGTTATGCTCCATGGCCAATTAGCTCTTAAGATACAAATTTCCATCCTCTTATTGAGTGCCTCCAACCTGAGAGCCAATAACATGCATTGTAAGATCTCAATTGAATACAGACAAGGCAGGAAATCCTGACTTGCTATTTCTATTGGTATTTACTTGCTATTTCTATTGGTATTTACTTGCTATTTCTATTCGTATTTATGCTTTCTTGTATCTCAAGGGTTTGTGGGTTTTAATGGAAAATCTGTGAGATTTAAAAACTCATATAATTATAAACTCGCAATGCAATGAGGCCGCAGAGTAGAGATGGAATACTCTAGCTTCCATTCTTTTATTAGTCTGCTTATATCATACATAGTTATTATCGTATTCTAATATTTAGTTTGTTTTTTCGCCAACAACGTGATTCTTGATGCACTCCACTAGTAACCAATGTATATTTTTACTTGATACTCACTACAGACATCGTGCCTATAAGCAGAGCTTCCGTAAAAGACGTAATTAACCTTTTATATTTCACAGGAAAACGATTTCAGCATTCTTTTAGCACTATTTTTCACTCATGTCTCAGGAAAAAAATAGGACAAAGTCTCCCATAATTTTCTCATTATACTTTTAAAGGGTTTATTTCTTAGTTATTTAAATTGCTTTCATATTTAAAAATAATTACCTTGGTCTTCCTTCATGTTTCTTTTTTGAAATACCAAGCATGAAAAACGTTTTGCTAACCTTTTTGTAATTATTTTAGTTTTAATTTGTTTATGGGGTAACATTTTTGGATAAGTTATGTACTAAAGATAATGATAAGCAAGTACTCAGATCCCCGCTTAGACTTTGGTGAACCCCAGAACAATATCATTTACAACATTTTTCATTGGTTTGTTAATAAATCACATAAACTTCAAAGGAGTTCCTCAGATATTTACATTAGGTTTACATATTTTTATTAATATACCCTGCAAAACTTATTAAATGTTCTGTTTAATATCTGGCCAATAGAAAATCCCCACATTCCTTGGTATTCTTATTTATTCCCATGTGACCTGCAAACTTATCTTCATATGGCAACTCAAAAATTTTATGATAAACTTCACAAAGTATATGAAAAGTTTTTGCATAATCCTTGACACTCGCTAGATCTATGCCCTTAACTAATATGGCAGTGTGTTGATTGTCACATACTTCTACAAAGTTTTTCTTCTTCTTGGATGAAGTCTTAGTGGAACAGAACATTTTGGCTCCCAGTGCTCAGAGTACTATGGCGCAACCTTATACTTGTAAAGAAGGGACTTACAATTCAAGCCCTCCTTTTTAGACGTTGGCCTCCATTCTGGTTAAATGCGAGAAACATCTCTTTGATCATTTACTTTGGTCCAAGGAAAAATTGGGGTCCTGATTGATTGGTTAGGCTGAAGACTTTTTTTTTAAAGTCATAGTTTATCCTGACATCTTTGGTAAATAATATATTGTGAAGGGTTGGTGAAGGCTCAGTCTAGACATATTTGCCGCAGGAGGAATGTTTTGGCCGAGATAGTTGTTGAACAATGCCCAGCTCATCTATTAAGATTTCCTGGTTACATCAAGAGACAGGTCTTCCTCTCCTTTCCACTCTACAATTACAATGTACTTCATGCTTGATTAACCTTGCAATGTTCATTTTTTGTGCTTTATTATGATATGACTGGTGTTGCTAGTGTTATGTGGACTTTCCCCGGCCGTGATTTTTCCCCTTGTGGGACCTTCTCGAGTCAGGTCGAGGTTGATCCACATCCCTTTTGCTTGAAGTGCTATGGTAAGCAGTGTGCCTTTGAATGCCATTGTGATTTTTGTAGGGAGTTGCTGTTTGCCCAACTGGAGAAATATCATGCTTGTCGAAAGAAATGAGCTAAGAGGGATCATTCCCCTTCCTTGTCTTCTTCCTTGGACAGCAAAAAGCATAAGCCCCTTCCTCTAATGCATGATATTCCCCATCCATTTCCCCCCTTATCCGGAGTTCTCAGTAATTCCAGTAATTGAGACTGATGGCCTGGATATTCTTTCATTGCATATTAGTGATACCTTTGTTAATGTGTTATCTTATGTAGGGACTAGTGATCATGAATCGCTGCCTGAGACTGATCATCTGGCTACGGCCCCTATACTTTCTGTGAGTGATTCAGTTCTTGTGTCATTAGTGCCAGATTACTCTGATCTGAATTGATACCTCTTACCTCCCACTGGTGTACTTAGTGGTGAACCCTTTATTACATCAAAAATATCTCCTTGTTCTAATCTGAGAATGCCTCACACTTGAGTTGAGATTGCCATTTCTTCACGTATTTACGGATCCCTGTTGGAAGGTTCCTACCTTTCCCCCACTCGTATATAAGAGTCTGTCTTGCCTCGTACGGCCAGGGGTCCTCAGCATCGTTTTCCTTGTAAGAATTCTCTGGGCTTGCCCTACAATTCTCGTTTATCCTATTCTGATGTGTAGATATTCTTAGGAGTGTTCATAAGGCAGTCGTTTACACATTTGGCTGATGCATCAGAGTATGGTCAGGTCATCCCTTTTCATACTGATGTTTCTGAAGCCAAAAGTAATGACTTATCTGTTAGTGCATTGACTCTTCATGTGGACTGCGTGCATCATAGTACCCCCACGTACTCAAGCAGACGCGTTTGTACGCGCTGCCATCCCTGTGCACTCTGTCATAACAGAACTCCCTGCCATTCCAGTGTGAGAGTGCATCACTTCGCGCACTGACTATGACGCCATTTCACCTCACCCTAGGGATGCACGACCTGATCAATATCCAAAGCATGTAGACATGTGGATGTTGCCACTGATTATGCCTTAGCTAAGTCAACTCCAGTTGATCAAGTAACCTCTACCTCCTGAGCACAACCTTGTTTGGGTCCTAATTTTTCATCCTCAAGTGTATTATTATTATTATTATTATTATTATTATTATTATTATTACTAGCTAAGCTATAGCCCTAGTTGGAAAAGGAAGATGCTAGAAGCCCAATGGCTCCAACAGGGAAAAATAGCCCAGTGATTAAAGGCAATAAGGAAATAAATAAACTATATAAGAAGTAATGAGCAATTAAAATATTTTAAGAACAGTAACAACATTAAAACATCTTTCATAAATAAACTATAAAAAGAAACTTATGTCAACATGTTCAACATTAAAACATTTGCTGCAAGTTAGAACACAGATTCATCTCCCCTATTAGGAAGATCATTCCATAACATGGTCACAGCTGGAATAAAACTTGTAGAATACTGTGTAGTATTGAGCCTAATGATGGAGAGAGCCTGACCATGAGAATTAACTGCATACCTAATATTACAAACACGATGGTACTGTCCAAGAAGATCTGAATGTAAAGGATAGTCAAAATTAGGAAAATTCTTATGCAACATATATAAACTAATTGAACGACGGTGCCAGAGGTTAATATCAAGATCAGGATAAGAAATTTAATAGATCTTGAGGTCCTATCCAACAAATTAAGAAGAGGATCAGTAGCTGAAGACCATACAGGAGAACAATACTTTAAAAAAGATAGAATGAAAGAATTAAAACACTACTTTAGAATAGATTGATCACCAGAAATTTTTCATGACTATCTCAAATAAGCCAATTTTTTGTGCAATTGAAGACATAGACCTAATAAGTTTCTCAAAAGTAAATTAACTGTCGCGAATCACAACTAAATTTCAAAAGTCGCGCAGAGCTAAAGATACATTATCAATGCTGAGACCCGAATGTTAAGGAGCCACTGTCCTTGACCTACTTACAATCATACTTTGAGTTTTAGGATTCAGCTTCCTGCCCCAAATTTTGCACCATTTACTAATTTTAGCTAGATCCTTTTTAAGGGATTCAGCGATCCAGAATTACATTCAGGAGATGGAATCGATGCAAAGAGAGAGTAGCCTCATCTTTAAATGCTATGAGCTTGTTTTCAAAGCAGCCAAACCACCTGTTGTGGTTATATAGTATGGAAAGTAATGGGCCAAGAACACTACCTTGAGGAACACCAGGTGTCTCACAATCCTATACTTAATATGGTGTCCATCAACAACAGCTCTTTGCTATCTATTACTTAGAAATTAAAAAAAAAGATGCTAAGGAAAGACCCACACACACCCAACTGGTTTAGCTTGAAAACTAGGGCCCCATGATTAACACTGTCAATGGCAGAACTAAAATGAAGGCCAATCATACGAACTTCCTGACCATAATCAAGGGATTTCTTTACAGCATTGGATATTGTAAAAAAGACATCACATGTTCCAAGTCTTTTATAAAAGCCAAATTTCATAGTAGGGAACAGATGTTTACCTTCAGCACCCCTTCTTTAGATGTTTTGCCAAAAGACTTGCATAAACTTTGGATAATATGGGAGTTATGGAAATCGGGTGGTAATCAGTTGGAGTTATCTCCCTGCCTGTAGATAAGCCCCAGGCAATCTGAACCAACCACTGCCAGTTGGACTTGAGCTACCACAAACACATATACATAATTGAGTAACATTAACAATAATCCAACAAGTGCTAAAAGCTCCTGTTCTTGCTAACTTGCGCAAAATAAAAGATAAATTTGGCGATAAGAAATCTGCAGTCTATAAAAATACAAAGGAAAAATACTATTTGGGTCTAGACCTCCAAAATCATCAAGATCCACCAAGAGAGCTTTAATTTCACGAGAACAAAAAGCTGCACTAGTTAATTTAGCCTCGGGAAAACAGGAAGGAGGAAGATCAAGTTTGTCATTACTGTGCTTACTGTCAAACACATCAGCCAAAAGGGTCACCTTTTCCTTTGGACAGTGAGTGACAGAGCCATCTGGTTCAAGTGAAGGAGGAACTGTTGTGTCTACACCAAAGATTGCAGATTTAAGGGTAGCCCACTACTTATGTTCCTGGGTAGTACCTTTCTTTTCAGTTGAAGCATAAACTCTCTGAGCAAAAGCTCTAAGCTAAGTATAGCTATTCTAAGTTATGTCTGATCTGTTACCCTTCCAAAGATGATAGGCCTTCTGCTTCTCAAGTAAGCACGTCTACAATAATCATTGAACCATGGTTTGTCGTTCACTTGGTACCTTAGCGCACAAGAAGGAATAAGCCTGTCAGTAATATTGACTAGATTCTCATTCAAAGGATCAACAGGGTCAACACCACTATACAATTGTGACAGATTCAAGCCCAAAATATCATTCAAAATGCCATCCCAGTGTGTTCAAGATTTTATATAAATCTTACATATGTATGATACACCAGGGACAGGCTGCTCAGTCTTCACTACAAACGAAATAATGGCATTATCAGATGTCCCAACTCAAGACCCAACCTTACTTGTTATAACGCCAGGTGAGTTGGTGTATATGAGGTATAAGCAGTTACCAGACCTGTGAGTAGCTTCATTTATGATTTGTTCACAGCCAGATTCAGGGGCTAAGTCTAAAGCTTTTAAGCCATGGCGATCAGTAGGAGAAACAGAATTTAACCATTCCCTATGGTGGTCATTGAAATCGCTAACATAAACAAACGAGGCCTTTCTATCATCATCTTGTATATTAACCATAATGTTAATAAGACAGTCAAAGAAAGAATCATTCATGCCTGGATTCAGTAGCTCGAACACAAATGGAAGTAGTTGTGCCAGTCACAAACTTTTATTACCTAATAACCATAACAAACCTACCATTTTACAGAGATATACACAAGCCGATATTTTACCTGATGTTCCTGAAGCCCCTGATAACTATCTTGCTATGGTCAAAGCAAAAGTTACCTTTTCAGGTGTTTGAGCATTTCAGAAGTAGGAAAGGAAAAGACTACCGGAACCCTTACATTATTTTCTTTGGGTGGTACCCCCACCCATGCAGAGTGATGTATTGCTTGGAAGGCGTCATAGACACACGCCTCATAGAAATACTCCATGTGGCCTTCCTCAGAAAGATTTTTTTCGTCTCACAGATCTAGTTCTGAAAGAGAGTACCTTACTGCTCCCTCTCGTACGAGAGAGAGAGAGAGAGAGAGAGAGAGAGAGAGAGAGAGAGCCTTACCTTATGCCTTATTGCCTTATTTTTTGTTTGGGTTCCCCCAGGTCCCTCAGTGTGAGGCACCTCGTATATCCACCAGAGAGTTGCTAATGCATCTTCCGGTGTATTTTGCATCTTCCAGTCTTGGATGGTCTTGGATGCATCTTAGGTATTTATCGAGCTTATTCTTAAACACATCTACGCTCACTCCTGATATGTTTCTTAGATGAGCTGGCAGCACATTAAATAGTCGCTGCATTATCGATGCTGGTGCGTAGTGGATTAATGTCCTGTGCGCCTTTCTCAGTTTACCTGGAATATTTTTTGGCACTATTAATCTACCTCGGCTTGCTCTTTCTGATATTTTAAGCTCCATGATGTTTTCAGTAATTCCTTCTATTTACTTCCATGCTTGTATTATCATGTAGCGTTCTCTTCTCCTTTCTAGACTGTATAGTTTTAAAAATTGCAGTCTTTCCCAGTAGTCAAGGTCCTTAACTACTTCTATTCTAGCAGTATAGGACCTTTGTACACTCTCTATTAGCGCAATATCCTTTTGGTAGTGTGGGTACCATATCACATTGCAGTACTCGAGTGTACTACGCACATAAGTTTTGTAAAGCATAATCATGTGTTCAGCTTTTCTTGTTTTAAAGTGTCTGAATAACATTCCCATTTTTGCTTTACATTTAGCCAACAGTGTTGCTATTTGGTCGTTGCATAACATATTCCTATTTAAAATTACACCAAGGTCTTTAATTGCTTCCTTGTTTGTGATTGTCTCATTATTAGGTCCCTTGTATGCATACACCATTCCTTCTCTGTTTCCATAATTTATTGATTCGAATTTATCGGAGTTAAATACCATCCTATTTATCTCCGCCCATTCATATATTTTGTTTAGATCTCTTTGTAGTGAGTTCCTATCTTCATCACAAGTAATTTCTCTACTTATTCTTGTGTCATCGGCGAAACTTCTCACTACGGAGTTTTCAACATCACAGTTTATGTCTGAGATCATAATAACAAACAGCAGTGCAGCTAATACCGTACCTTGTGGCACACCCGATATTACCTGGGCTTCATCTGATTTCTCGTCATTTGCAACCACTATCTGTTTTATTTTACCCATTTTCCTATCTTTCCCACAATATTATGCTTTCTCATTTTTTTCTCCATTATGTTATGGTCTACCTTGTCAAAGGCTTTTGCAAAATCTAGATAGATCACATCTGTGTCTTTCATTTATCATATTTTTGTATATGTTTTCATAGTGTGCTATCAGTTGGGTCTGTGTACTTTTTCCAGGTACGAAACCGTGTTGACCCATATGAAACAAATTATTTTTGACCAAATGGTTCATTATTTTCTTTTTTATTACCCTCTCATACACTTTCATAATATGTGATGTTAGACTAACAGGTCTATAATTGCTTGCCTCTAGTCTTGATCCACTTTTGAAGATAGGGGTTATATAAGCTAATTTATGTTTAACATATATCTCGCTCATATCTACACTCTGTCTTAGCAGTATTGCAAGCGGCTTCTAGGTGGTGTTTGCAGTTTTTTTTAACAAAATCGCTGGAACTCCATCTGGTCCGGCTGCCGATCCATTTTTAATTTCGTTTATAGCCGTGACAATATCTGCTTCATTAATATCTATATCCGTTAGATATTCAACATTTTCTTCTCTCATTTCTGTTTCATTATTCTCATTCGCAATTCTTGGCGTGAACTCACTCTTATATTTTTCTGCTAATATGTTGCATATTTCCTTTTTTTCATTCGTTAGCCGTCCTTCAATTCTTAGAGGGCCTATTTCTATTCTCCCTTTATTCATCTTTTTTGCATAGGAGTAAAGTACTTTGGGGTTTCTTTTTATATTTTGAAGTGTCCTTTCTTCTAAGTCCCTTTTTTCATTTTCTTTCGACTGTATAATCTTTTGTTCTGCATTTTCTATCTTACATTTTATTTCCCTCATTTTCCACACACTTTTTTCTTTTGCAAGATTTTTCTTCCACTTGCTAATTTTCTGAAATAAGATCCTTCTGTCTCTTGGTATGCACGTCTTTTGTTTATAGTTTTTTTTCGGTACATATTTTTCAACAATTTTCTCCAGTATTTTGTACAGTATGTCCATATTTACCTGTATATTATCACTTATAAATACATTTTTCCATTCTTTATTCAGTTCTTCATTTATTTCTGACCATTTTATATTCTTACTGTAAAAATTATATTTTCCATATCCTTCCCAAAGTTTTGTGCTTTTATTAATTCTGTGATCACTTGCTTTGGAATGAACTATCAATTCTATGACATTGTGGTCTGAAATTCCCGTGTTATACACTATTATTTCTTTAACATAATTCACCCCATTCACAAATACTAGATCTAGGACATTTTCCTTTCTTGTTGGAATGTGGTTTATTTGTTTCATATTATGTTCTAATAGCATATCTTGAAGCTTTTCAAATTGCCTTTTTTCTGCGCTACTATTACTCTCTTTTTTATATGTATACATACAACCACTTTCTTCTATCCATTCTTTCCAATCCACGAAAGGAAAGTTAAAATCTCCGGATAGGAGTATATTCCAGTCTTTATGGTTTCTACATATATCATCTATTTTTTCTATTATTATGTCAAACTCCTTAGAATTTGGGGGTCTGTAAACTACAATATTCACTAGTTTTTCAAATTCAAATTCTACCGCAATCAATTCACATTCTGTGTTGCTGTATTTTTCACAGACTTTTCCTTGATTTATGTCTTTTCCATATACTGCGGTTCCCCCTTGATTCCTATTTTTTCTGTCTGATCTATAAGTTTGGAAACCCTTTATCTGGTCATCACTGCCAGTCTCTTGGGAATACCATGTTTCACTTATATTTGATATATGTATTTTGTCAATTTGGGTTAGTTCTTCTAGGAACTCTATTTTCCTTTTAGAGTTACTCGTGACTAAACCCTGTGCATTCATCACTATTATGGTTTGTGTTTCATTCCCATTATTTAATATTGGTAATAATATGGATTCTCCCATGCTTCCTTCCTGTTCTGATATGATGTTCTTTTCTTCATTTCTCGGAATTCTGCCATTAAAAAATCCAACTTTTCCATATTTGTTCTTTCGCCTTCATACTTATTTTTGTGTGTAAACCTGCAATTATCCCCATATCTGCACCAACCCCTCGCATTATAGATGCATTCTTTGTAGTTGGGCTCTATTTGTGGAGATTTGGGTTGAAAGGCCTTTTTTGGTGCATAGTGTTGTATATACGCGGCCTGCTTTTTTGTTTCTTTTTTTTGTTTCATTTTTGTTTTTCTTTTCAGTTTGCTGAGTTTTCTTACTCTCATTCATAGTTGCAGGATGCATATATTGACATTTTTTGTTGAAACTGTATCGTTTTCCTTCTTTTAGGGTTTTGCATATTTTTGGATGGAGATCTCTGCATTCGTCTCCATATCCGTCTAAATACGCACATTTACCATATATTTCATAATTATGGCATTTCTTTGGATGCTTGTAGTAGCATCTTTCGCCAAATTTGCAATTCCCTCTTTTCAGCCTATTACAGACTATATCTTTCTTTTCTTTTTCTTCTTGTTCTTGCTCTTCCCTAAAAGTATGTAGGTCCAGGTAGAGTCTCTTGGGTCTATTATTTGTTTCCATCTGATAATTTATTTCTTCATAAGTATGTTGTTGGATGGCATCATAAGTTATATCAATGATTTCCTCTGCATCCTTACACATATCCTGTTCATTTTTTTCTTCTTCTTCTTCTTCTTCTTCTTATTCTTCTTCTTCTTCTTCAACTATTTGCAGCTTTAGTCTCGACTTAATTATATTTTCTATCCAGACTAAGCATGTTGAGCAGAATACCTTTGTGTGTCTATTTTTTTTATTTTTTGCTGTATTTCAGCACATGTGGGGTGTGTTGGAACATTACAGGCATTACATTTTCTAATCAGTTGTTGAGGATTATTAATGGAATACCATATCTTACATGTATTACACCATTTTGGCATTCTTTTTCCCAATGCATCAATCAGCATATTCACCATATTGGACTTGTTATTGTTCTTTGATGGAATGTGTTGATTGATGTAGACTTTCTTTATAAGTCTCTTTATCACTTGGATCTTCTTTGGAATTTCTTCAATTATTTTACTGATGTTTTCCGCAGATTTGTTCCAGTCTATTGGATCATATTGTTTCAATATGTCTGCGAATATTTTTCCGTCACACTGGTTGGAGTTGTTAGTGACATCTGTTGTCAATCTGTCGAGCTCCTGTTTCGCCAACTCATGGAATTTGCTTTTGCTGACTCCAGCGATGTCTCTCCACGAGTTGCCTGTGTTATACAATGCCATCTTGATCAGATTTTTATTAATTCACAAGATAACTATCCTATGCCGACGTTTTATCCCACTTTTCTGCCCTCAAACTAATCACCGACTATTCACGAAAACTTGTAGCTATATTTCACTCGATAGCCTTTTTGTTATCCGCGTTAAATCAGGATATTTTTAGGGACGCACAAGTGTTCACTTCACCGGCACAGAGAGAGAGAGAGAGAGAGAGAGAGAGAGAGAGAGAGAGAGAGAGAGAGAGAGAGAGCACTATCATGGGAGTGATCCCCCTCGATCTTTGTCTGTATTTTTATCTCATCGTTCTCTGAATGATGATAGAAAGGGTAAGGATCTTCATGGAAGAGTTAAGTTTTCTAGTGTTATTCCCAAGTTGGAACCACCCTACACTCCTAAACATGAACCGAGTCAGGAGGATCCTGCCCTGACACAATTGATGACTATTGGACTTGGTTACGAGGGCAGGCCCCAGCTCAGCTGATGTGGCCCCCTTCGAGGTTCTAATGTCAGGGTCTGAAACTAATTTTTTTTCTTTAAATAACGAGCCTTATTCATCACTTGGACAGTTTGGTGAACCTCCATGCACGTAAGTTACAAGTATCAGGTGTGCCATTGATGTGACTTTCTTGCAGTCTCAGAGAACAAGACAGATTTGATTTCTCTCTCTCTCTCTCTCTCTCTCTCTCTCTCTCTCTCTCTCTCTCTCTCTCTCTCCTCCAATTAGATTAAGACACTTTGGACCTGTTTAGTATTCAAGTCTTTTCTTCCGAGAACTCACCTAAATCAAAACTACCACCGTTGGCACTTTCTCATCAAGAGAAAATTTTATTTTGACTCTCAGGCTCACCTGAGTCCTCTCCTAATTGATCCTGATGTAGTCAATCATGTACCTAGTGTACTCACTGACAAGCTGGGTAACCTTCCTTTTATGTTTTCTGTGTCGGAAAGGCAGAATATATAAGTTGTTGTCATGTCTGCCATCCAAGCCTGGTCTTTGTTAGAACACTGGTCAGGAGCAACGTCGTATGTTGCTGTGACTGAAAATATGAAAAATGCAGACGTAATCAAATAATTTCAAGATGTGGAGTCGAAGCACTTTAATTTTCATCCACCAAATGGTTTCTCTGTGGAGCAACTGCATCCTTAAGAGGCATGATACTTTTTTGATTAGATGCATCAGCTATCTCCTGGAAATGCCCAGGGCCTGAGAAACTCTTAATGTGGTAGATTTTCCCACACTGTTCCCACCATTGAAAGTCGCTGTAGCGATTGAAAAAGCAGAGAAGTCTAACCAGGTCTTCATTTATGAGGAGAGCTGTGGCCCCCGAGGATGGCTGCCCCTCGGCAATCTCCAAGAAATTCTTCTTTTAAAGAGACCACCCACCAGAGATGCTTGTTTCTTCCTACGGACTTCCAGCAGCCTAGGAAGCAGGACCATCAGCCCACCTTTCTTCAGAAAGGACACCCCTCTGGACGAAGGAGTTACGGTTGTAGAAGCTCCTACTTCGGAGGGTAACTCCCCCAGCTCACCATGGGGTGTGGTTGGTGGAATGCCTACAGAGCCATTGAGATATGTTGCAGTTCTTTGGGGCTGATCACTAGTATTATGCTCTTACAGTATCTAGGCGACTGGCTTCTTCTATCAGAGTTGTTAACCCTGCTCGTTCGCCATAGGGACCTCCTCCTCGACTTCTGCAGGGAGTTGTGGATCCAACTGAACCTAAAGAAGCCCAGACTTGTCCATCAACAACGTATCATATACCTAGGCATGGAAATTGACTCGGTCCAAGCCAGTGTTTCCATCTTCCAACAGGGTAATGAGATTCAAGCAAGTGGTAGAGCCCATTTTTGAAAGGGAATCACTCCCAGTGCATACTTGGCAGAAGGTTTTGGGTCATCTCGCCTTACTGAAGAAGCTGGTACCCTTTAGGAGGATGCATCTTTGCTCGGCACATTGGCCTTGAAGAGCCAGTAGTCTCAAACATATGACCCTCCTGCAGCCTTAGTGGCAGTGCCCTGGGAGGTGGTGACAGATGTCCGGTGGTGGCTGAGGCAAGAGAACCTGCTGGTAGGCCCTCGTCTACAGGTTCCACCTCCAGAGTTCATTCGATTCTTGGATGCTTCTCAAGGGTATGGTCACAGGAAGACAAGACCTTCATCATCAATTAGCTAGACACTAAAAGGTCACTTCATGGTGTTAATGAGTAACAACTTCACGGTAGTGACCTACATCAACAAGCTGTGACTAATTTAGGAGTGATGTGGTCTCCTTGTCTAACTCCTTTCTCAATTGGGATTTCCTCACTATATTTATGTAGTTTTAGGATTGCTCTACTTCCTGTGTAGATATCTTCAAGTGTTCTAACATAATATCCATCTATTTCTTATTTTTGAAGGGCTTTCATTACTGGTGAAGTTTTAACAGAATCATAAGCTTTCTCTTAGTCTATTAATGCCATATATAGTGGTTTGTCACATTATGTTGATTTTTCCATTAGCTGGTTAATTATATAGATATGGTCAATTGCTGAATACCCACTTTTAAAACCGGCCTGGTCTCTTGGTTGATTAATTTCTGCTTGCCCTCCTGGTTTATTAAAGCCTGGCTGTCTTTATATTCGGCCTAATATTATCTTGGTAAATATTCTGTAATTACTGAGAGTAAAATTATTTGGCAATGATTATGAAATATTTTCCATCTATAACTAAGTCAGTCGTTAGGCCATCTGTTGCTTTGTCGCTTTTCGTGCCTTTTTAATTCTTTCTTTATTCTCCTACTGTTACGTTTGGTACTGGCTCAGGTGTTTCATATCTATTGACCAAGTTATTTCTTATATCACCATTGTATAGCATTGCATAAAGATCCTCTGAAATTTTTATCAATCCATCTCTTTGGTTGATGATATTTCGACTTTCTCTTAAATAGCTAACATCTGTTGGCAACCTGTTCCAAGTCTTCTTTTTCGTCAATGTGATGCTTCTTCCTTTTATTATTGTGTCCTCAATTTTTGTCCGATTGTATTAACGCGTGTCTTGGGTTATTTTTTTTTTATTGTTTTGGATAGTTATGCTAATTCTATTTCATCTCTTGTATTTTACCCTCATTTCCAATCTTCTTTATAGAGATTTTGGTATTTTTTCATGTTTTACTTTGAATTTGTTTAGGAACTTTTCCACCAATCTTGTGCTGATTGCTATATAGACTTTGTTAAAGTACCATTTATTTCTTCTTTACTTGCTTCCATTTCATTATGTTGCTGGGAGTACCTATTTTGTATTGCTAAACTAAACTCTTCAGATTTTTCTTTTATCGCATTTTGCTTCTCACTATTATTTGGTCGCTTGATTTTAACTTAACACTGTTACATCTTTAATTAAGTTAACACACACACACACACACACACACACACATATATATATATATATATATATATATATATATATATATATATATATATATATGTATGTATTTGTGTGTGTCTTTGTATGTATGTGAGAGAGAGAGAGAGAGAGAGAGAGAGAGAGAGAGAGAGAGACCGGCTATATGATGTAGAACGCTAATTGAAATATAACCAATATAAAATACATGTGATCTGTCGCTCATAAATTATGAACGAGCATTAAAGTTTCACAGGACCCACTTTGAACGAAGACCCTTTCTTCGCGTCTATTGTGGCTTCAGTGTTGGTTCTGGGACGCAATGAAATCTGTGCCATGCTACGACTAAATGACCTATATTGGATTCCCATCAGAACGATGCAACTACCTCGACTAATGCCACGGCTGTCTGTGTAACGTTAGACCAAACCCTTTATGCTGCTCTCTCTCTCTCTCTCTCTCTCTCTCTCTCTCTCTCTCTCTCTCTCTCTCTCTCTCTCTCTCTCTCAAGTAGAGTTAAATTTCTCAAAACAGACGGATACCCTCACAATTACACATGTATACACACATTTTATATATATATACATATATATATATATATATATATATATATATATATATATATATATATATATATATATATATATGTGTGTGTGTGTGTGTGTGGGTGTGTCTGTGTCTGGGAGTCTTAAATATGTTTTGCGTCCATCGATAATCTTTTCGTCTATAGTCAAGTTTGCTCATATTTAGTAACTGCCTCTTCGCAGTGATGCTATTTTTAAACTTTCTCGTTATTTATTCCCCACACGGCCACCTCCCCCCCCCTCCTCTCTCTCTCTCTCTCTCTCTCTCTCTCTCTCTCTCTCTCTCTCTCTCTCTCTCTCTCTCTCATGCTGTGTGACACAAACACTATTCAGGTACCAAACAAATTTCATTAGCCTCTTCAACCTTCCCACGGAGGCCGAGGGGCGGCTCAACATAGATTGGGCATTGCGTCCAGGGCCTCTAAGTGAATTACTTCCTAAAGGTTCAAAAGCGACCAGTCTATCCTGAACTAGATCCTAAAAAGATGTTTGCATTTACTATTTTGCCCCTCAAAAACTTCATCGTGTTTTATTTCAGAGAAAGGAACCTCGACCGTTGTTATTATTATTATTACTATTATTATTATTATTATTATTATTATTATTATTATTATTATTATTATTATTATTAACTAGGCTACAACCCTAGTTGGAAAAGCAGAGAGCTATAAGTCCAAGGGCTCCAACAAGAAAAAAATAGCCGAGAAAGGAAAGAAAATTTACGAATGAATAAACTACAAGGGAAGTAATTAACAATGAAATAACAAAAAATCAGATCAGTAACATCATTAAAATATATCTTTCATATATAAACTATAAAAAAGACTTATGTCGCCCTGTACAACAGATACATTCGCTGAAAGTTTGAACTTTTGAAATTACAACGGTTGCAAACTGCAAAGAAGCTTCGCTTGAGAAGCCTTGCATTCGAAAGGAGGAAAAAAAAGAACATTTACAATATTAATCGTAGTAGCGATAATTTACGATCTATAGGGCAATGTGATATGACATGACTTAACCTATAAGTTAGGAGAAAAAAGAAGTAGAGATACCACAGCAAGAGAGTAATTGGGTCCTTTGACTGACCAGACAGTACTACATTGGATCCCTCTTTCTGGTTGCGGATAATTTTTTTCTTTCCTACACACACCAAAACGTTTGGCATATTCTCTCCTCATTCTCCTTTGCCCTCATGCACCTGACAACACCGAGATTACCAAAAAAAGTTTCTTCGCTCTTGGGGTTAACTACTGCTCTGTTCTTGTTCAGTGGCTACTTTCTTCTTGGTAAGAATAGAAGGCACTCTTTAGCTATGGTAAGCAGCTCTTTTGGGAGGACTCACAATCAAACCATTATTCTCTAGTCCTGGGTAGTGTCATAGCCCCTGTACGATGGTCTTCCTCTGTCTTGGGTTAGAGGTCTCTTACTTGATGGTACACTCGGACGCACTTTTTATCTTATTTCTCTTCATTTATTTTTTGTTGAAGTTTTTATTTTTCACATTAAGATGTATTTTAGTGTTACTGTACTGAAAATATTTAATTCTAATTGTTCATTACTTCACTTGTAGTTTATTTATATCCTTGTTTCCTTTCCCCACTGTGCTATTTTCGGTGTTGGAGCCCTTGGGCATAAATTATAGCATCCTGCTTTTCCAACTAGGGTTATAGCTTAGGTAGTAATAATGGTAATAATAATGATAGGGGGTACAGATAAAAATGGTGGAAAGCTCATCAATATGACATGCACAATAAAGAGAGATCTTTTATTTATCGATGGAATTTTACATTGTTTTTAATTGCAAATTGATATTTCAGTATAGATGCAATTAATTCTTATGTTGAGACGTGGAAGTGATTCAATTTTGAAAATCCTAGGGCAAAGGTCAAGGTCTAGGTTGGGCAAAAGGTCAAGAAATAAGCTGCCGTGGTGGAGGTTTGCGTTATGTGTGCTTTTCTAGTTTTTTTTCTGAATTCCAAACATATTCCACTGAAACCATAAAATTTCCACGCGTTTACACCATTCAGTAATACATGTTCTCATATGTTCACCTTGAGAAACAGGTTTTCATTGTATTTGAAAAAGTAATACTTGAAAACAAGCATAGATTATAAAAAAAATGATTTTGCAATACTGTAGCAGCTCATTGATATTCTGTGTAGTATATATTAATACACGAAGATGAAATTTTAAATACTAGTTGGCTTTGCTTTCAAGTATTTCTTCTTTTAAATAGATATATCAATAAATATATAAATGTTGAACGCACGCGTTTGTCCTGAGCCCAATTCCGCACAATGATACCTGCGCTCAAGGAAGCACGTAACCAGAATAAGCATTCCTTTACCAGCCAATTTCCAAGTCAAGCCGGCGTATTATCACGACAGGATCTATTTCAGGTTAAAGAGCTAAGAGACTCTGGGATATTGAGGGAAAGATTAGTAATGCCAAAGGAGAAATTGAGAGAGAAAGGGAGGAGAGAGGGGTGGTGGTGGTGGTGATCATTGAATGAAGGTCATAGACAGGATAAAAGGGGAAGAGGGAGAAGGTTGTAGGAATAGATCCAGAAGGAAAAGGCGATCGGGTGCAAGAGCACAAAGAAAGAAAAGACGTGTTGGGGAATGAGGGAGAACTCTGGTAAGGCATAAGAGGGTATAGGGGCCATAGGATATTCCTGGGATATGAGTGGAAAGATGTGAAAGGAACAAAGGATTGGAGAGGGGAAGAGGAAACAAGTGGGGAACGGTAAAGGAATAAGGAGGAAGGGTTAGGTGGAAGAGACCAGGCAGTGGTAGATTGAGAGGAGGAAAAATATAACTGATCAAAGGTAAAAACCGAGGCCAGGGATGGGAAGGGAAATGGAAAGAGAGATGATGGAGATGGGACCAAGCGAAAACGCTACGCCCGAGTAAACAAAGCCATGCCAAGCCTGGGATGACATCTCATGACAGAACATAGCTCGTTCGTTAGATTGCCCGGCCTTTTTGGCCAGATGCAAACCTTTACCAACCAAAACAAGCTTCCCCCTTCACATCCATCTCCCAACTTACTCCCATTCCCTCACCCTCTCCCCTTTCATCCTCCCTCCCTTCTTGCCAAACGTCGCTCATATGCTCTATTTCCACTGGTGGAAAAATTACGTATCAAAGGTTCCCTCCATCCTCGATATTAGAGTCAGCACTCGAGAGTAAATAGAAGGTTTTCTATCTGGAATATGTCATATAACTCGTGATATTACTACGATAGTTTTTATATTTGGGATTATAATTAGTTCATACAAACCTCCCAGGCAGGACATCATTCCTAAAATAGGTCAGAGAAGGCAATAATGTCGTGTGAATTTCTTGCTTGTGTTCAATTTCTGAAGAAGAATTATCCATACAAACTTAAGTTCATATTATTTTCCCAAAGCGAAGATTGATATTTTCATCATTTATCGACCTGATAATGTTATTCCAATGCCCAAATCTAGTTTACCATCATGCTATTGTAGTTATTACCCCCATTACTATTTTATACATACACATATAAGTATATTTATATAAATATATCTATCTATCTCTATCTATTTATTTATCTTTCTGAGTGGGGGATTCCTTGACGTGGTGAAAGGGTTTGCGTTCGCCATGATCAACAAAGCTGTACTAGTCAGGGCCACCCAAACTAGGTTTATTTTCTGTGAGTGATCAGACGAAAATCTCCCACCAAACTCCAGGTATGAATTGACATGCCTGAGGCACTTGGCATGTAGTGGGCTAGTAGAATCGGCTTCATATGTTGTTTACATTATATATATATATATATATATATATATATATATATATATATATATATATATATATATATATATATATATATATATATATATATCATCGTCATCATCATCATCTCCTACATCCATTGACGCCAAGGGCCTCTGTTAGATTTTACCAATCGTCTCTATCCTGAGCTTTTAATTCAATACCTCACCATTTATCGTCTCCTACTTCTCGCTTCATAGTCCTCAGCCATGTAGACCTGGGGCTTCCAACTCACTTACTGCCTTGTGGAGCCCAGCTAAACGTTTGGTGATCTAATCTCTCTTGGGGAGTGCGAAGACCATGGCCAAACCATCTCCGTTTTACTGTCACATGGTCCCAGAGAAACTTGAGCACTCCTTTTTACTGGCCGAGTCAAACATTCCTTGCTGGAGGCAGTGTTATTGCTCTTTTTATTTATATGGTTAACCCGACATGTTTTGTGTACACTAGTTCCAGCTTCAACTCTGACCTAGACACACCTTTCAATCCTTGCGCGGTTGATACCTTCAGCTCATTTTTTCTCGAATAATAGTTTCCTTAGTATCCAAATCTATATCACACTACGGGCAGAGTGCTTTGCTGACTGAGCTCATATTCTAACCTGAAAATATAATAATTGGGTATGAGAAAAACACTTGAGTAAATCATTAGGTCCCAGTTCAGTATTTACTTACAATATGAACATTTCAACCTTTCAAGACTGATTGTCAGCATTACATTTTAGACATTAAATGTTTGTCAACAAGACATACGTAGATAAAACCGCATTGCTTATTATATAACAAAATATCACACTTGTCTGTATGCTCTACATTGATTCTGGAGAGAGAATGTTATTTCACACATTCATATAGATAGTTCTTTTTCTATGAATACTCATAAAAATGGCAGCACCTTAGGATAATGTAGGTCTATTACTGCAAATGAGAAAATAAAGATAATTTTGGTTGGTACACGATAATAAGAATTATATGAAGTTTACTGAAATCTAAAGAGACTGGTCAATATAACTTGAAAAATATTCCTATCCCCCCAAAATTGCACTATTTTGGTGGTTTTATGTCTAATTGGCTTAGTCTACACCATATAAAAAAACTGATATGGATACTAAAACCTAAAATGATGGAACAAAACTGATATAGATACTAAAACCTAAAATGATGGAACATTCATACTCACTTTATGTTAATTCATGGGTTATAGGTACAAATAGATATGGCTAAAGGTGTGATTCAACATCAACGGTAACCCCTTCATAATAAAAATTGGCCCTGAAAACCTTGGGACAATGCAACTTTTATTGATTTTTTCATGAAAATTGACTAAGTTGTTGCTTTCTTTAGCGTTCACAGTGTAAGGAAAAGTATATAAAACCCGACAATATTCGTAGTTAAGATTGGACGCTAACATAAAATCATCAAAAAAAAATTAAAAAATTTATTTATTTATTTATTTTTTCTTTTTCTTTTTGTTAGGGCTACTTTGGCGTTATACCTACGCATTAAATATTCGTTAAATATTCTTTTAAAACTTTCAGATGAATTTATATACAGATGTTTTTCCCTAAATGCTGGACCGTGGTATAGAATAGGAGACCGAAAAAAAAGATAACTTCACAATGGGATTAAAATCCTATATGTGAATGATATTAAGTATATGATTAAAAGGTATTCCTTTGAAAAACCCCTTATATACATATGATCATTCTTACACCAGTAAACATTTGTGGATACCGTATATCTTTACTGGAAGATATACAGGATGCGAGGTATTGATCAAATTAAAAACTGTTCTTCATATGTAGCCTACTCGCTTCATCATATCTTTGCCATTCTCATTACGAACAATATCTTGGTTCATGTATGTCACATGGAATTTTCTCCACTTGCGGTCTAAGTCATCAATTACCAAATTGTCATAACTAACCAGTGATTGAGTCATGTGTCCACCCCCGAGTCAGTTATTTTCAGATTTGTTATTCATCTCCAGCAATAGTGAACTGAAAGTGACTGCTTTATGATTCATATACTCACAACTGTCACTTATTACATATATAGATTATAACTAGTACCGCACGTTTTTCATACACTCTTGTACACTGTAACGGTTTTGCTTTTTTATGTCTCTCTTCACTGCACTGATGGCAGAACCTTTTTAAGCTTGCCTCCGCAGGCGTTAGTCTGTTTGAATTATTGTGACATTCTTGCTCGGAACTGCTTCTGTATAAACTTGTTTCTGTTGAATGAAGTCTACTTGCATTCACCTCGCCTATCTGTTACCAACCACCTCGCACACACATCCTTTTCTTTCTCATTTGCTTTCTCTACAATACAGACCAACAACATCAGCTGTGTCTTAAAATCCATTGTGTTTTTCCTACGTATGAAGTTTTAGATACAGTTTGACGTTTTCATATGTCATTTGTACAACCTTTATCATTTTAACTTTTACATAAACATTCAACGCTTGCATATTTCCTTTCTTCCGCTACTTTAGATCACGTTCAACAACACGGGAAAAAACTCACTATTAACACAAAATATTTTCTTCATCTCTGCAGATACATAAGAATTTTTTAAAATAATTATATTTCTTTTATGTTTTAAAATTTATTTTCCTTTATTTACTGAGATTCATTCCGCTATTTCTGTCCTTTTCAATAAATCCAGTTACGCTTTTAGATACCTTTTGTTTTTGTTTAGGTAACATTTCCTTACTTTTCATCCACTCTTGTTATACATTAATTTTCTTCCGTTCATATCATACTGACGTTTCTTAATATTTTCAAATGTAGGTTATTTATCCTAACTATTAAATTTAGCGTTTTATTCTTCCACTCCATGAATATTACCAAATTATCTTAACAAAATGGTGTCTTCACCATCTTCTCTTCACAGATAATATAAACGCAACATGCATCGAATGTGTGTTTGTGTTTACATGTATTCAGATACAGGAAACCTTTTCCGTTATTGTTAATCCTTTACTTTTCATTTGGATATGGAATTCATAATTGTTCTGATTGCCCTCACTTCGTGCTCTTATAATATATAAAAATACTAAAACTTGAATATGAAGCATTCCAGGACAATTCAGCTCTTCGGTAAAACCTTTTCAAAGAACCTCTCCACCCAAGTAAACAAAATCCCAAAGACTAACTATAATCGTCTTATTATGTTGGCAACAATACCTTTCCTTGACAGGCCCAAGGGCACAAGTCTTAAGAGGACATCTTTCTTTTCTCGATGCTTAAACAAACTTTGTTAAAGATGCTCTTTTTAAACGTCTACTGTAAATAGAAGGGGAAGCAAGTAAACTCTCCATCTATGCTCATTTAGAGCCTGGTGGACTTATGGATAAAGGTTCAGGTGAATCGAGCCCCTACCATTCTACCACAAAGCTCCCTTTGGCTGCGTACACCTTATGAAAGATTTCCGAAGTAGTCGTAGGCACCATACTCATGTTTTATATATATATATATATATATATATATATATATATATATATATATATATATATATATATATATATATATATATATATATATTTATATATATATATATATATATATATAAATAAATAAATGTGTGTGTATTCTTATTCAGTTATTCCATATGGTTTTAAGGCGTGCATAAACAAATCCTTTTAATTGCTGTAAGAATATCCAGAAGTGAAGTTAAAAGTATCAAATATGTATATATATATATATATATATATATATATATATATATATATATATATATAATACATATATATATATATATAAATAAACACACACATATTCCCACATACACATACATATACATATACAATATGTATATATATATATACATACATATATATATATATATATATATATATATATATATATATATATAAACACACACATAATATACACACAGTATGTCATCAGCCGTTACTAGTCCACTTCAGAATAAAAGCCTCAGACATGCCCTTTCACTCGCATCTGTTTATGATCTTTTTATGCCAGTCTATAACCGCAAATTTTCTTAAGCTCGCCAATCAATCCATTCCTCTTCCGTCAATTGTTTCGTTTTCAACATCTAGGGACCTATTCCATTATTCCTAATGTCCGTCTAGTATATGTCATGCTCAATATATGTCTTGCCCCTGTTCATTTCTTTTATATATATATATATATATATATATATATATATATATATATATATATATATATATATATAATATATATATATATATTATACACATACACATACACACAGATATATTCACATATATATACACATAGATAGGTGCGTAATCATCATCATCATCATCAGCCGTTACTAGTCCACTGCAGAACAAAGGCCTCAGACATGCCCTTCTACTTTAGTCTGTTTATGGTCTTTCTGTGCCACTCCACGGCCGCAAACTTTTTTTAGTTCGTCAGTCCAATGTCTTTTCTTTCTTCCCCTGTTTCTTTTACAATCTAGGGATCCATTCTGTTATTGTTAATGTCCATCTATTGTATGTCATTATCATTATATGTCTTACTCATGTCCACATCTTTTTCTTACTTGTTAGAATATCATCTAATTAGTTTGCTTTTGTATCCATGTTACTCCTTTTCTGTTTCTAAGTGTTATTTCCATCATTATTCTTTCTATAGCTCTTTGAAGTGTTAATGTGCGAATCTGTGACCGCGCGCTCGCACGCAGGGAGAGAGAGAGAGAGAGAGAGAGAGAGAGAGAGAGAGAGAGAGAGAGAGAGAGAGAGAGAGAGAGAGAGAGTTGTAACTAGCTTATGTTCTAAGGCATTAGTAAGGTTTCAAGTTTCTGATGCATAAGTTAATACTGGTAGGACCACCTCATTGAATAATTTTCTTAATAGAGAAAGTGGCATTATCTCATTTTGTTTACCAAATAATCTCCATCCCATGCTTATCCTTCTTTTAATTTCGGTCTCGTGTCCTGGGGAATTACTTACAGCCTGTTTTAAGAACGTATATTAATTAACAATTTGTGCATACATACATACATACTGTATATATATTTTATATATTTGTATGCATATATGTGTATATATATGTGTAAATATATGTATATATATTATATATATATATACACACATATATACACACATACATACATATGTAATATATGTGTGTGTGGTTGTGTGAATAAGTACACACACACATATTTATATGTGTGATTTTGTTTGCATATTTGTAATATAAATTTATACATAATTATGTTTACACATATAGGTATGTACTGTATACATGTATATATACACATGTGTATATATATACATACATACATATATATAATATATATTTACAGTATATATATATATATATATATATATATATATATTGTATTTATATTTATATATATATTTATATATATTATATTTATATATATATATATATATATATATATATATATATATATATATATATATACACACATTTTAATATGCAAGTGTATTCATTACTATCTCATTGATCATGTTTTCATAACATATTTCGCAATTGAAAGTTTTTCTCTCTAACGTAACACTGCCATCGCAGTTTTCTGTCCTTCAAACCAAATGAACAACAGGTGAATGTATTTCTTGTCTTGTATAAACAAGGATTCAAGGATAACCGTCCTACCCTCATCCTCCGTGTGGCCTCCAGGCTGTACCCATCTTCCTTCTCTTTTCAGTAAAAAAGGGTTCTCAAAGGGAATAACATTCCTTTATTCTCTCTCTCTCTCTCTCTCTCTCTCTCTCTCTCTCTCTCTCTCTCTCTCTCTCTCTCTCTCTCTCTCTCTCGCTATCTGTCTATTTACTCCCACCGTTTCCTTATTCACTTTTAATCACTTATGTTAGGTATATTATTCTAAAATGTTGTCTATCATCAATTATTGTTGAGCATAACTTTACATTTCACTTTTTTTATAAAGTTTTTCAATTACTTGGTTTTTTTGCGCAGATTTTCTCTTATTTTGTATTAGTTTCATTGTTTTGATTCATTATTTTCTAACTTTTTATTGTTTTAGAATTTGATAGCTTTACTAGTTTTTCTTCTGATATTTCTTCTACTTTTCCTTTATCTTCAATTTCAAATAGAAGACTTCAGAAGCCAAAACTGTAATTTCTTGGAATTGAATTCCAACGGAAACAAGTTCCTAGTTTCACTAGACAGTCAAGAGTTTACTAGCACAATTTCTCTCGTGTTCCGGTAAGAAATGAGGATACCCAATTCCGATTGTCTACAAAAGGAAAGCCTACTAGCGGTGGAAGATATTTTAATGTAAAAAATAAACGCTTCAAGGTTTATTTATAAAAGTCCAGTTATATATGTTTATATCAGGGCTTCTCAACCTTTTTTAAGGCGAGGTCCCGTTTTTTTTTTTTGGCTCCCCTATCCATTCTTAAAAAAAAAAAAAAAAAACTTCATATATTTTTCACTTATAGAAATGGCAAAATTATTAGTATCAATAATGAACATATTGAGAAATGATTTTGCTTTATTTTGAATGAAGACTAATTTATCACAAATAGCCATTTCATAATGAAATTATTTAACATTTCTGAACATTAGTAAGTAATTCATAATAAATCAGTTTGAAATCGGCCTATGTAATTACAAAAAAATGCCGATATATGCAATGAGATCCAGTGGTTGATGATGCTCAGTCAGGTCTTTTTTCATATTCCGCTCAATCGATAGTCGATGATCACCATTTTTCAGTGTGGAGTCTATTACGAGCTTCTGATAATGAGTGAAAAAGCACGACTGAATCCTGATTCAACAAGATAGGATGAATGAAAAGCTATGCCATAGCCCTTGTTTTCAAACTCAAACTGTTGGGAGGGGATGGGTCTTTTCTTAGCATCATTATTGAATTTTTAAGCACCATTGTGTGTATAGAAATGTGATAGCTGGTGTTCCTCAGGGTAGTGTTCTTGACCAATTACTTCACATACTATATACACATGAGATGTGGTTTGGTCTAGAAAACAAGCTCGTTGCATATTCAGATTATGCTACTATCTTTGCATCAATTTAATTTCCTGAATGTAGATTTGGGGTTGCTGAATCCCATAATAGAGATCTAGCTAAAATTAGTGCACGGTCCAAATTATGGGGCATGAAGTTAAATCTAACAAAATTCAAAGTATGATTGTAAGCCAAGGACAGTTACTCCTCAACATCCGGATCTCATTATTGATAAAGTTTCTTTCAAAATTTTAGGTGCGATTCTCGACAGCAAATTTACTTTTGAGAAACACATTAGGTCTGTGTCTTCTTCAATTGCACAAGAAATGGGTTTATTGAGAAAGTTTTAAGATATTCAGTGATCAGTAAATTTTGATGTGTTTTAATTCTTTCATTCTACCTTATTTCGAGTATTATCCTCCTGTTTGGTCTTCAGCTGCTGAATATCATCCTAATTTGTTGGGCAGGAACTTATGATCTATCAAATTTCCTTTTCCTGATCTTGATATTAATCTCTGGCACCGTCGTTCAATTAGTTCATTATGTGTGTGTTACATAAGATATTTCATAATTCTGACCATCCTTTACAATCAGATCTTCCATGACAGTATCACCCTGATCATAATACTAGGAATACAGTTAATTATATCAGTCATTTTTCTCCATCATAAGGCTGAATACTACACAAGTATTCTAGAAGTTTTATTCCAGCTTTGACCAAGTCGTGGAATGATCTTCCTAATCGAATATTTTAATCGGTGGAACTTAAAGAGTTCGAACTTGCGGCAAATGTTTTTATGTTGAACAGACTGACATGAGTCTTTTTATAGTTAATATATGCAAACTCCGTTTTAATGTTGTAAATGTTCTTAAAACTGTTTATTTTGATTATTCATTACTTTCCATATAGTTTATTCATTTCCTTATTTCCTTTCCTCACTGGGCTATTTTTCTGTTGGACCCCTTGTGTTTATAGCATTCAGCTCTTCCAGTTAGAGTTGTAGCTTAGCAAGTAATAATAATAATGATAATAATAATGATAATAGTAATAATAATAGTAATAATAATAGAGCTTTGCTTTATCCCAGTGTAGTGGGCTCTTTTTTTTTAGCAGCCCCATTTGTTTTTCAGTATATCAGGCTTCCTGTCTTCAAATTTTACCTGCAACATTTCATCACTTTGTCATTCTATGAGGGTCTCCTGTAAAGAAATGTCTACATTGGCTATTCTAACTTCAAAAGGTATTACCACCAAGTTTGGTATGTCCATCATGAGTAGATCACTAAACAGAGCTTGCATATTTCCATGCACATTTTACAAATATTCAACATACAGTTCAAGGACATCGTCGTGCAAATCATTGCTAATCGAGGCCAAGCAAGGAAACTGTTCAATTGCATGACGACCGATATTGATTTTGTACACCTTCAGTTTACTTAGATATGAAATACTAATATTTTTGTTGGACCTAATATTCATTAAGTGAATTTGTATTTTAAAATATATCAAGTAAGTAAAATACAGTTGCAAGCATGTTTTCTCCGAGCTTGTTGTTGGCCAGGAATAAGACAATAGAGACCCAAAGTTCAGTAAAGCGATAAAGACAAATCCCCTATGATAACCACCTCACGTAGGTATGCATTACAAAGCATTCAAACTCCGCTATTTTCTCTGCATAATTCACGGAAGAGGCGATCTTTGAGAGAATTTGATTTCATATGATTAACCACTTTAATCACAACTCTAAGGGCACCATGGAGACAGTGTATGAAAAATACTTCAGGAACAGCCTTTTTTGAAAAGTTTATCAAAACCTTAATATTTGCCAGTCATGGATGTTGCACCATCAGTAGCACATGCAATGATATTTTGAGTCTAGTATTACTGTCCTTAAAATAAGTAACTAATTCATAACAAACTTTTTACCTTATGGTAAAGAGCATTTACTCAATGGGTCATTGAAAATATATAAATCTCAACTATGTTACAGTAATAGAATAATTTTATCTCTTTAAGGAGATTCATAAAGTTGTTGGGCAATTTTTTTTTTAACTTATAATTTAGCTATTAATTGTGTTTCTGCAGCCTATGCTATGTCATTAATGCGTTGTGACATGGAAGAGTTATCTAAAGGAAGGGAATTAGTAATTACAAATCTTTTATTATGTTTCATAACTTATGAAGGTAAAATAGAGACAGTTGGCAAAACTATGGTCTTTCCCAGACTTTGCTATTAATTCGTTAATTTCACATATACATGGTCCTTCTTCCAGGTGGAAAGAGAGAGAATTATGCAATTGTGGTTTATAAATGACAGGAAAAAAGTTGATTTTACATCGACATAGAGGGTATGGTTAATTTGGAAACATATGATTCGGATTTAATTTCCTCTGAGTGAATTCTTATTCTTATAATCCTGACCAGATTGGAGGTTGGCATCTTTACGTAAGATGGTTATCGGATGGTTGATCTTGTTGGATTGCCTTTTTGATTATTGGATTTAGAAGGATGTTGTCCACTAAGTCTGCTAAGTCTGCTTTTCATTGTCCCTCGGATAAATTTATGTTGTTTGCTTCATTTTTTAGGCTGATTTCCTAATCTCTCTCTTGTACGAACAGGAACGTTTACAAAATAAGGATGACTCTCCAGGTGATCTAATGCCCGAAGTCTCTCATGTTTTTCAAATATGAAATGATGAACCTTATTAATAAACTGTTTCCGATATCAAAGGCTGTTCTTATGGGGCAATATCCCGGTCAATCTTTAAAGCCCAGCCATATTCTCTTCAACCAAAGGTTTATGAGTCCCAAGGGAGGAACCTTTTTGATTCAGGGCTCCTTCAGCCCTCAAATTAAATTGATAAATAAATTCCAACCTCTCTTTGAATTTTGTCATGGTGTAAATTAATGTAGAAATTTAATTCAAAGTAATGATTTATTGTCTAGAAGTATAATTGCCCTATGAACCACTAAAATATTACCGTAGTCTCCAGTTTGATTCTCTTTTGTGTGGATCCCGAGGAATTGTTCCTGGGCCTATATAAAAACAGATATTGATAGCGATGGTACTAAATCATCATTTATCACTTGATATCCTATAATATAGGACATGTACAGAGGGGGAAGTTTTTATAAAATGGAACTGCGACACCCCAACAAAAGTATTAACAAGAGGACCTATTAGGAACCTTTTTTTCACAGAATCATAAAGAGTAAAAGATAATTGAATAATATTTTGTACTGTTTCCTCCTTGTCAAATATAGCAAGCGGTCAGGGTTGGCTATACTGATTAAACAACAGTTCCAAGTTCAATGAACATTGCTTCCAAAATCATCGAACTAGAAATGTATATTCTGATATGACAACTTTGTATGAACCTTCGATAAAATCGATTACCTTGTTTGTTATCATAACTGACATTTAGAGATATAGAAAACCATGTACATTGCCTTACATAAATGTTTTCCCTCAACTCACTCAACAAAATCTCATCCTCCAGATACCACAAATACCAGAGTAGGAGGCATGGGACTAGGGATATGAGATCTTTAATACAGAAACCGATTGCATCTTACTAAAGTGGATAACAACTTAGAGGTCAGGTTCATGGAGATGAAAAGTATAAAACTGCCTTCCATATACTTTACTTAATGGTACTATTATTATTCATAGAGCTACAGTGGGATCACTGCTATTATTAGCATCATCAGTGTTATTGCTAGTGTGGAAGGGAGAGTTGATAGAGCTATTTTGACGGGCCGAGAGAAGGTTGTGACTCAAATACAGGATGAAAGCAACTGAGTGAGTTTATTATAGAACACTCCTTTATATACAAAAGCTCAAGGCAACAAGAAATTTCATGTTCAAAATCGACACCGTTACCAGTGAGAAAAACAGACTTGTTTATTCAGGCTCTTTTTAGTGCGAGGGAAGAGCGAAGATACAAGCATAATATATACACAAAATGAACTATGTACGATCGTGTGATACACGGTCGGTACATGGCTCCCCCCCTAAAAATGACATACCGTACATGTTAAATAGGGGGCCCTGATCTAGAGAGGCGAACTGTAGGCGGGTCATCTGGCAGGAGATGAGCAGGTTTTAGACGATAAATGGAGACCCAGTCGTCTTTGCCACGAATGTTTAGTAGGAATGCTTTCGGACTGCGTCGGATCACAAGGAAATGGGCCGTGTAAGGGGGCGTTAGTGGTGGCTTGCTAGTGTTGTTGCGCAGGAAGACGTGCGTTGCAGAGTGCAAGTCTGTCGGTATGTGATGCTTCGCTATGGCTTGTAAGTCTGGCGGCATGGAAAGAATTTTCCCACGACGTGACGTATGCGCTGGAGATCGTCGGAGGAGGTTGTAGAAGGAAAAAATTCGGCAGGGACAGCCAACGGGTCGCCATACACCATTTCAGCTGCCCCTGAATTCGAGGGCGTCTTTAGGAGTGGTCCTTAGTCCCAGAAGGACCCAGGGAAGCTGAGTAAACCAGTTGGAAACCTTGCAGCGGGACATCAAAGCTGCTTTGAGGGTGTGATGAAAACGTTCAACCATTCCATTGGCAGCGGGGTTGTAGGCCGTTGTCTGATGTAGGGTGATGCCCAGGAGATTCGCTAATGATGTCCACAATTGAGAGGTGATAGTGGTACCCCTGTCAGAAGTAATATGCTCAGGGATACCAAATCTTGCAATCCATCCTGAGAGTAAGGTAGATGTACATGAGGCGGACGTTGCAGTTTCCATGGGAATGGCTTCAGGCCAACGAGTGGAGTGGTCGATGACGGTAAACAGGTAACGATGTCCTTGTGATGTGGGTAGGGGACCTACAACGTCGACGTGAATGTGTGTGAAACGACGCTGAGGTTGAGGAAAGGTGCCCACTCCTGAATCCGTGTGTCGATGTACTTTGGAAGTTTGGCAAGAAGTACAGGTGCAGACCCAATCCTTAGCATCCTTAGAAATGCCGTGCCAAATGAACTTCGTCTTCAGCAGCTGTGCGGTAGAACGGTACGAGGGATGTGAAAGGCCGTGAATGAAATCAAACACCTGCCGGCGCATGGGAGCAGGAATCCAAGGTCGCGGTCTACCAGTACTGATGTCACAGAGGAGGGTGGTGTTGGAGTCTTCGAGGGGAAAGTCTCCCCAACGGAGGGACGTGCAGGATGTCTTACATGCTTGATACTCTGGATCCTGTCGTTGGGCCTCAGCCAAGGCGTTGTAATCCAATCCCAGTTGAACGGCAGCCAACGTGTTTCTTGACAGGGCATCAGCAACGGGATTCATTTTCCCAGGGACATATTGAAGGGAGCAATTGTATTCAGCCACGGCGGAGAGATGTCGGCGTTGACGGGCGGACGAGGCGTCAGACTGTATAGTGAAGGCATGCACCAGAGGCATGTGGTCTGTGCGAATGACGAAGGGCGTACCTTCTAAGAAATGGCGAAAGTGACAGACAGCCAAGTGCACTGCCAGCAATTCGCGATCGAAGGTAGAATAACCCGATTCTGCCTTGGACAGCTTTCTGCTGAAGAAGGCCAATGGGGCGGGGCGAGCCGTTGACCACCTGCTCGAGTACTGCACCAATATCGACGTCGCTGGCGTCGGTGGAGAGAAGGAGAAGGGCATGTGGGATACGAAAAGGGAGAGCCACAGCAGTTGATAGGGCCTTCTTTGCATTGCAGAAGGCCGCTTCTTGAAAGGGACCCTACTTCAGGTCCCTTGGCTTGCCCTTGAGGGAGGCGTAGAGGGGAGCAAGTGTGGCGGCAATGGCTAGCAGAAAACAGTGATAATAGTTGATCATGCCCAAGAATTCCTGCAGAGTTTTGACGGTCGAGGGTGCGGGGAATTCCTGAACGGCTGCTAACTTCTCAGGGATGCAATGGACTCCTTCAGGAGTGATTGGTGCCCTAAGAACGACACTTCGTTGGCACCAAAGGTACACTTGTCGTACCGGACTACAAGGCCGTTTTGTTGCAGGCGGTCGAGCACGATGCGCAGGTGATGGAGGTGTTCCTCTTTTGAAGAGGAGAACACAAGTATGTCGTCCATATAACATACACAGAAAGGGAGGTCCCCTAAGATACCATCCATGAGACGTAACGTTGCCCCGGCATTACGAAGGCCAAAACATGAGTAATTGAACGTGTATGTACCAAATGGAGTGGTGATGCCGGTCTTGGGGATGTCTTCTGGGTTCATATGCACCTGATAATACCCCTTCAGGAGGTTGAGTGTAGAGAAAACCTTCGCCTTGTACAGTTAGGAGGTCACATCGGTGATGTTTGGGAGGGGGTAGTGATCCGGTTCTGTTTGCATGTTCAGGCGCCTGTAATTCCTGCATGGACGGAGGGAGCCGTTTTTCTTCAGAACGATGTGTAAGGGTGACGGCCATGGGCTGGAGGCCTTTTGGCAAAGGCCTATTTCCTCCATTTCGGCGAACGTCTGTTTGGCGGCTGCCAATCGTTCCGGTGCCAGACATCTGTCGTCTTGATATGGTGATAAATATCGTGCTTGTCAGAGGCCGTGGGCGTTTAGCGAAGTTCTGGACGGAAAACTTCTGGGTACGACGTGAGGAGGTGGGCGTAGGCATCCGTGGGTGTGCTGATGTGGAGAGCGAGGTTGGAGGGAGCGGGTTGAAGAGGTGTTGACAAGTACGGGTCTGCGTTGACCAATCTTTGGTGGGCGACATCGACCAGAAGGTGGAAATGAGAGAGGAAATCCGCACCGAGGATTGGCAATGTGACGTCAGCAACGAGAAATTTCCAATTAAATTTACGGTTTCCAAAAGATAATGTGAGGTTCTCGTAGCCGTAGGTGGGTATCGCAGATCCGTTGGCAGCTACCAAGCGGACGTCGGCAGACGTAGAGAGACTACGTCATGTCCTGAAAAGTTCCCTTGGCAAAGGAGAACGACGAGCACCTGTGTCTACCAAAAATCACACACCTATTCCTGCATCATGTAAACAGAAAAGATTAGAAACACGGGAGGCCACCGCCATGAGCGATGGCCTACTTACATGTTTTTTGGCCACTGACAATTTTTGGCACATTTCTTCGCAGTTGCCCCGAATCTGAAGTAGTAGTTGCATAACTGCGGCGTATGGGAGGTAGTAAGTGGCTGTAGAAGTTGTTGGTTGGGGCGTGAGCGAGTGGTGGGTGGTGGTTGGCTTTGTCGCTGCTTTGGCACGTCACGGGGTAGGCGTGTATGTCCTACGGCATTCACGTCAGCTTCGGTTGACGTTGAATAGGCATCCTCTTCATCAGGGGTAGAGGTGTTGATGGAGGTCTTGAAGTGGCTGTCCATAAGGGCATCAGCTTTTGTCATCAAGTCCTTTATAGGTAAACTATCGACATCGGGTATGGCAGCGTGTACAGGTTCGGGTAAACGGCGTATCCAAAGGGCACGCAGTAGGTTCACCTCACGAGGAGAGCCGTCTTCGGCAGGTTGCTGGCGAGCGATACTCGTCATTTCCCTGAGGGCGAGCGAAGCACTTTGGTCCCCCAACGGTTGTTGAGAGAGCTGAAAAAGCTTTGATATACGGGCGGCTGGCGACGGCGAGTACTGCTGCAGAAGGTGTGTTTTGAGGGCGTCATACACTATTGGGGTGTCTCCTTGTTCACAAAGCCAGTCAGATATTTCCGGGAAGGTGTCCTCGGGTATCGCCGTGAGAACATAATCTGCTTTGGTGGTTGAGCGAGTCACGCCCTTGATGCGAAACTGGACTCCTGCACGCTGAAACCAAGCAAACGCCTCTCCGCTGGCGAATGATAAAAGTTTCAATGGGGCAGCCGCAGCGCCAACTTCTAGAGAGTCCGCCATAGTACCAACGATGGAGGGGCGAGGGGGTGTGGAAGGCGGGAGGAGCGAGTTGACTTCCGGGGTCACCAATGTGATGGGCCAAGAGAAGGTTGTGACTCAAAGACAGGATGAAAGCAACTAAGTGAGTTTATTATAGAACACTCTCCTTTATATATAAAAGCTCAAGGCAACAAGAAATTTCATGTTCAAAATCGACACCGTTACCGGTGAGAAAAATAGACATGTTTATTCAGTCTCTTTTTAGTGCAAGGGAAGAGCGAAGATACAAGCATAATATATACACAAAATGAACTAAGTACGATCGTGTGACACACAGTTGGTACACTATGTCCTACCTGAAGGACCAAACTTGGTACCAAGGTTCCATCTGTGTGCATGCAGTATATATGAACCAGTTGCATGAGCGATTTGCAGATCTTGCACTTATCTCATGCGGTTCAATTCCCCTTTCTCGAGCTTTGGTCGTCACCAAAGATGAAATCCCTCAAGAACATAAATAAGAATCAATCCTGATACAGTGAAACAAACAGTTTCAATTAATTAGGATATACTGTCGCAATTAAAAGGCGAAAAAGACATCAAAAAGAGAATATTCATTGTAAAAGATGTATTTTGCTTAATCAAGAAATTAGTCACTGATATATATATATATATATATATATATATATATATATATATATATATATATATATATATATATATATATATATATATATATATATATATATATATTTATATATATGCATATGTATCTGCTTTATATGCATACATACATGCACACAACAACAAATGCAGCCGTTTCTAGCCTACTGCAAGACAAACGCCTCAAACATATTCTTAATTATATCAGAATCTTTTCCAATTTTTATCACACGCTGGCCAACTGCGGATTGGTGATGGTGGAAGACTTGTCTGATCGGTCACAGATAACCAACCTAGTATGGGAGGTCTGACTGGTACAGCTTTGCTGATCATGGCTATACATAAACCCTTTTACTACGTTAAGGTATCCACTTGGCTTCGAAATCTTGAGTTAACAACTGCATCACTTGTCCGCGGCAAAATCTAACTCATCCATAGTTCACATGATGACAGGGAAGTGTTTCAGAGTAATTTGTCATATATGATCAAAGTTTCAAGCGGCAACACACAATGGAAGGAGTCTGCCATAGTCATTAAGCTCTATATATTATTTTCATGTGTTTTTGAACGTCTTATGTTTGATGATGTTATTTATCCCCTGTGGCATATTTAGGGTCGACGTTTGGTTAGAGATGCTCACTGCTTCAGGTATAATAGGTCGATCGGGGTAGTAGGTTGGCCAGGGCACCAACCACCCGTTGAGATGCAACCTATTCTTTACAGATTCTCCTCTGTCCTCATACACCTGACAACACTGAGACTACCCAACTATTCTTCTTCACCCAAGGGGTTAACTACTGCACTCTAATTTCAGTGGCTACTTTCCTCTTGGTAAGGGTAGAAGATACTCTTCAGCTATGGTAAGCAGCTCTTCTAGGAGAAGGACACTCCAAAATCAAACCATTGTTCTCTAGTCTTGGGTAGTGCCATAGCCTCTGTACCATGGTATTCCACTGTCCTGGGTTAGAGTTCTCTTGCTAGAGGGTACACTCGGGCACACAGTTGTATCTAGGTACTCTTCCTCTTGTTTTGTTATTGTTTTTAAAGTTTATATAGGAAATATTCATTTTAATGTTACTATTCTTAAAATATTTTATTTTTCCTTATTTCCTTTCCTCTTTGGGCTATTTTCCCTGTTGGAGCCCCTGGGTTTATAGCATCCTGCTTTTCCAACTAGGGTTGTAACTTAGCATTTGATAAAAATAATAATAATAATAAAATGGTGATGTATGGTCCTCAGACTAATGTGGTCCAGCATAGTCTTCGAGTACCATAATATTGTGCCTAATGTAGTATTTGCTGCGTGATATGGATAGAAAGTTATTACACTTATTCTGGTAAGCATTTAAACGGGGCCCACTGCGCTAAGAACGGTAATAAAATCTTTATAGTCTAATCTAATAGCAGTACATCATAGCTGGTGATGGAATTAATTAAAATTTAATTCAAAGCACCAAATTCGTATTGTCCTCACCCTCCTCATGCAAACTAATGATTGAGAATAAGTTCTTATTAGATTTTAGGTGATTTTAGAAAATGATAATTTTGATCATAATTTCAAATGTTATTCGTAATGTGAACCGTATCCTCGTAACAAGCTAAAAAGAATCATGTTATGACAGTTTAGTTTATATTGATTAGCGTATTCATAAATGCAATAAAAAAAAGACAAAAAATACTCATAAACATGAGTAGAATTTCCAAGAGTTTATTAGACATTGGTTATCTATTTCCTTATTTGCCTCAGGTAGAAAATTTCTCTATTTCCTTGTGTTCATATCCATCTATACGTCCTAATTGTTTTCCAGTTCAAAATCCTGGAGTATTCAAGGTCACGTGTAATACCAATGTACATCACTGGGTGATGATGCTTTTAAAGTGTTAGTTTCGTATTCTGACTAAAACAGGATTGGTAATTCTCCTGGCAAATGGATGTGACATCCTTTAATTATTCATATTATATATTTTTAGTTCGTACTTATCAGTCAATCGCTAGCCATTACTATTCTGAATGGAGCTACTGATTACTCCATGGCATGCGTAATATAATTCAATAAGATTTTAAGCACATGAAATTTGTTAGAGGGAGAGAGAGAGAGAGAGAGAGAGAGAGAGAGAGAGAGAGAGAGAGAGAGAGAGAGAGAGAGAGAGAGAGAGTTTCTTCTTTAGACGGGTCTTTATTTGTCTCGAGTTTCTTTATATTCAGTGCTCACATTTTCATTATTTTTTTTATGTTATTTTTTAACAAAAGGACATTTTTTTTGTGGTTCCTGAGTTGGCCCTAACTTTTGTTTCAGATCGTCCTTCTTAATGTATCCTGGTCGACCTTCTTTGTGTTACTAAAGGTTTTATTGTAATCACTACTCCCATTGATTGAACAGGAAAATCGCTTACTCATATTTGTCCTACACTTATGTTAAAGTGAGCAAGTCTCATATTAGAATCTCTCTCTCTCTCTCTCTCTCTCTCTCTCTCTCTCTCTCTCTCTCTCTCTCTCTCTCTCTAGTGCCCTTTTTGTTCTAAAATTCTTGGTGTCAAAGCAACTCGCAGATTATAACTCACTCACTCTTTCTCTCTCTCTCTTAGTGCCATGTTTGTTCATACTCCTCTAAACTGTATATCAGAAGCGTATTGAAGCTCCCATGAGTATCATTCACCAAGTTTTTTTTTAGCATTAGGTTTAATAATTATCTAACCATCTAATATTACCCTAAGACTATGACCATCTAGAATCATAACTCATTCTTCAAAACACCTTCATTGTCATTACTTCTTTGAACTGAATAACAGTGATTTCATCTCCATTCCAAAAGGCGAATCTTCAAGCACGTATTTGCCAATTTAATCTAGTGTGGTTACCAGTCGGTGGCTTTTTTTTTTTGGGGGGGGGGGGGGGTATTCATCAAAGACGAGAAATTTACTAAGTGCATCTCTTACACGGTTTTTAACTATCAAAGATACGATCTAACCGTAAGGAAGACCAGTTGCGGGTATATTTTATTAGAGTATAGTAAACTGCATTTTAATTCTAAACAAGGCAAAGTTGTTTCCTTATTTCCTCTTCATTCACCGACATGAACAAATATAAAGTTTCGTTTGTTCATTTATATTCGAAAAGGTCTCCCATGTATTAATGGAGAATAGAAAATGAAGAATAAAAACCAAAATGACAATCTTTTTTTTTTTCTTTAAGAATTTGGAGTGTGATTTTTTTTTCATTGTAGTTAACTGAATTTTTTGTCTTTGGTTTTTGCGGTTACAGACACTAATATTTTCTTTTTCGATTGAATTTTTTTTTAAATATAAACTTTTTCTGTGAAAGCCTACAGTTATAACCAACAGACCTCATTTTACTATGTAAAATGCACTAATGATAGCAATAATGACAAAGACAAGAGAACATTCACTGCCACTTGTTTATAATATTCAAGCTATTGGACTGTTTGAAAGCTCATAATATATGTGAAATGGAGGTCAGTTTAGGCCTAAACTTTAAGGTATATTTACAATGAATTGAAAATCATTTAATCATTGGATTTTGATTGACCATATTATATGTAACCTAATTATCCAGTTCTTATATATTAGGAAAACTTTCACAGATTTTCAACTTATTTAAGAGAAAAATTACTTTCACTGTAAATACACTGAGGATAAGGATAAAATAGTTGGAAAGGAATACTATAACCCAACTCCTGTTATGTAAACCAAAAATAGTGAGAATATTTTGATTAGGGTTACCACGGGGCCATAGATGTGAGTTATTTTTTGTCAACGACTTGATACGGTATAGAACTTTAGTTCCATTACCAACGATCATATTGTTATCCCTAGGCCATTCTCTCCCAAAGACTGGATAAAAGAGCCCTATGGCCCATTATTATAAACAAAGCCTTGATGAATATAAAACCATTTTATTTTCACTAAAAAATCTCTCCCAGCTGCACTGAAAGGCACTTCCAAAAAGTTGGATGCAATCCAATCGTTCATTTTTTACAGGACCAGAGAACATATTGAAAAATTATACAAAATATATGTACTCAGCACATAGCCGACACTTTTATATGGGAAGGCGTTGTAATGCCATAGGTGTTGTCTTAGGACATATACTCCTCCTTCACATTCGTATCGGATGTCCGATCGCCAAAGGAATTTAGGAAAACAATAAAAAAAAAAAAAAAAAAAATTTCATGGACTAGATTGAAAATGATCAAGATAAATCTATCCAGTCATGTTGTAACCACAATTTACCATTCTATCTATACAAATAATCAAAGTTCTTCCATATATGAATAGTAATAGAAAAATTTCATTAAATTGAAACCAGAAGGCATTTGATGGTGTGATTGTTGGGAGTTAGTCTATCTCATTTAACTCAACGAATATAACTTTAGCAATAGTATGGTTATCAGAATTATTTTTTTGCGGGGTGTGTCATACCAAGCCCACACCTTTATACGAGAGACATAGATGTCACGTTGGAAACAACATAAACAGAATAAGATATTACCTAAATAAAATAAATTTTTGAATTCAACCTCATTCTCAAATTTCCTTTTTAACTCTCCAGGGACATAAGCTTCCCTTGCCCAATGTCTTGGTCAGGTAAGAAGAAAAACGGTATGCTACAAACATGTACACAAAAGCAAAAGAAAAAATGACTCCTCATATATGAAAGTACAACTAAATTACATGAAAATTGTCCAAATAGTTGCATTTCTACATACAGTATATGCAAATGGCCTTATCCAGTTTCATAACTTGAAATGATAAACACTAAGAACTCTATAGGCTTTTACAGATCTTAGCAAATTATATGGAAGAAATTTCCTCATGATCTCTAAGCTTAATCTATGTTTTCTTCTACACTGCAACCGCCATGGGACTTCATTAAAAGCTATTGAAGTAACAAGATAATTCAACTCTACTATTATCCCGTGAAGATATTGTCTATTTTATGCTAATGCCAACCTTATTGATGAAAACCATTGAATAAACACATGCAATTGTCACCCTTAGGTGATACCTTTGAGGCCTATAAATACCCAAATTGTCTCTAAACAAAGTTAGTTGTTCGGGAGCTGTCTTCATATCAATACTTCCTATACTCCCATCACATAGGCGACTCCTACGTATTACTCGGACACCCAGACTACTTCCAACTCATTGCTTAGTATGCCTTATCCTGCAACGATGCCCACTACCAACATCGAGTTTTCTATCCATCCTGCCACAGTGATGGTCTGGCCCTTCGCCAGCAGATTTGGATTTGCCAGGTTTCTGTGTGCTGAAGTTCAGTTCTGCAACAAGTGTGACCCGCCTCTGCAGCAAAGAAGACTGTGCCCTTGCTGCGATCCCAATGGCACCTTCCTAGAAATGTCAGATAAGCTTAGAAGGCAAATGGAAGCCCTCATACATTATGATACCCTTATATCATACTACTTGGAGCAGTGCTCACGGTCACCTGTTGCTTGTGTAACCAAGATTTTTCATTTCTTGATAACCATTGGGGTATTAAAGGGTGCATAACCATTGGGGTATTAAAGGGTGCATAACCATTGGGGTATTAAAGGGTGCATATGGCCCTCCGAAAAAGTGTCAGAATTGCTCACCTTCAGCTTACTGTAGATGGTTCCCACCTTGCCAAGTGAACCCATGTGTCCATTGGGTAAAAACTCCTAATGGAATTTGTGCAAGCCCCTCTTCCCGATGTCGACACCTTACCCATAAAGGATCTGCTGACTAAAGTCGACATCTGTATGGACAGCCTTTAAGAACTCTTATCACAACCATAAAGAACTCTTATCACAATTCCACTCCTGATGAAAAGGACAACCACACAACGCCTACTGAAGCTAAGGTATATGCTGTAGGACATTGACTCCCACCTTGGTACATGCCTGAGCTTCGATGAAGCTGCCACACATGCTGCCCGATGCCCATGCCACAATGAATGACCTCAACAGCTGCTGGATAACACCCATCACCCTCAGTTGTGCTACTACCGTTTCAGATTCGACGCTGTTGCTAATAAATGTGCTAAAAATGTGGTAAAATCTGTAAGTAGGCCGCCATTAGCTGTGGTGGTGGCCGCCTCATTTACAAATCTCTTCTTTTTGCATGATCCAGGATCTAATGTGCACTTTTTAGTAAATACTGGAGCCTATCGCTCCCGTCTGCCATGTTCTCTGTTATTCTAAGACTGCTGATGTCTGTCTGGTGGTTGCCAACAGATCTGTTATCCTCACCCTTGGTTACAAGATGCTGACTCTGTCGTTTGGGAGTGCTAAGTACTGGTGGAACTCCCCTGTCGCTATCGATACACTGCCCTTCATTGATGCGGATTTCCTTGCCCATTTCCACCTCCTGGTTAACATCGCACAGCCATTGTTCATCAATGCAAGCTCTTACTTGTCCACTCCTTTATCACTAGCTCCCTCTACGCCTACCTCCTCTTTATATATCCAGACTCAAGGCTCTTGCCAAGTTCGGTATTTGATCTTTTCACAGATTTATATTTTATTCTCTTAGGAAAATAAAAGTAACTATTACATTAAAACAACTAAACAATTATTTGATGTAAATAACAGAAATTTGTCATAAGATAAATAATGATTTACGTGTATACACAGCATATATTTCAGCTATGTTCTAAATCATGTTGCAAGCTTTTTCATTTTATTCTCCGCTTTGCTTGATGAACTAATATTCCCATTTGAAACACAAATTCGTAAGTATGTACAACATCAAACAAAAAATTTAATCACTTTGTATGGTAATGTGAAAATTGAATAAATTAAACCAGGTATCTACAAGCAAATAAACGGACTTGCTGTTTCCCAATCGTTATAGAATTATTATTTTTTGGGTATGTATAGTCACTCATATAAGTTAGTGGGTACCCCGGTGTTTGAGAGATTTCCCCTTTCTTGACGGCAGGTGTCCAGGAGCTTGAAAACGGTCAAATATTTAACGACCTAAATTGGAATATTTGACAGATTTCATGTTCCTAGACACCTGTCGTCCAGAAAAAAGTATTGCAATGTAGATTGATATGATTGTAAGATAATTTTATTTTGGTAGGTATTCTGGAAAACATGGGCATGCTAGTCTTACACAGTGACCCAGATGTTTTTTTTTTTTTTGACAATCTTGGAATCTGTATTTATCCAAGAACACATGTGCAGAAATATATTGTTACTGCCCGGCCTCAAGAACATTGGAGAGGTAGGATATCGATATGCACGGTATTTTTGCAATTAACTAAAATAGGATAATACCCAGAGTTGGTATATTATCTAAAATATGACCAGGAAGGAAAATCAAGAAATAGGGGATTATATGATGAAACACAACAGACAAACCCCTCATACCCCCAAACTAGGACCCTGGAATTAGTGATTTTTGGTAGGTTCACATGTTTTACCACCTGACGTGCTCAATACGTTATACCCAGACTTCTAGGTCGAGCTTGCTATTGTTGGTTGTACAGGATCTGGAGGTTCACATCAGACATCTTGACTACTTTTACACCATAAGAGATTGATTTTTGCTGGTATAGTATCTAATCATCAACTTTGGTCATCACCCGTTACCTTTGTCTAAAGAGCATGTTTGAAAAAGTCAACCTCAGTGCACCACGCGTATGTATTTCAAAACACTGCATAGACTTTCATTTTTATACTTGAATGAGAAATTGTCATCTCACGAAAACGTGAAATCGAGAGTAGACAGTGACGGAGCAGTGTATAGCTTTGTTATAACTTAGATACTGAAAATATGAATAGTAATGTTAAAATACAAGGTTTCATTGAAAATTTAAACAGCAATCTCAACGCCAAGTAAGGTCAATGCTTTAGTAGTTTTTTATATTTATTGAATCTGTATATATAATCGGAATACAGTTATTCTTTTATTCACGATTTTTACTTGGATGTTGAAATCGCTCATTCTCAGAAGAGGAGAATCGAATCATATGAAAGATAGAATTTGCTAACTGTAATAAAAACGTGGATTGTATATCTGATATACAACTAATTATAATAATAATGATGATAATAATGATAGCAATTTTAGTCATAATTATAATTATCAATAATGATAATAATATCAATGACATATTTTGCTGTGGAATTATAAAAGAAATATAATGTAAATCGTAAAATATATGAGTCAAATTCAGTCCATTAGTATAACGATAAATCTATGAAATTATAACTAAAATTATATTGATACCATACGGAACGAATAAAGGAAAATTGGAGATAAGCGGAAAAACATGTGATTTAGTACGGATTACGGAAAGAAATGTAATTCATAATTAAGGAAATAAGAAACTCGGAGAAAACAAGCTTGGTGTAACATATTTTGAGTGAAATCAAGTAGGAAGGTCTGCATCAAAATAGAAATCAAATCAACTACAGGAATAAAAACTGTAGGAAAGTGGAAAAATTATTTGAAAATAAATGTGTGAGGATTCTCTTCCCTTGAAATTATTATTATTATTATTATTATTATTATTATTATTATTATTATTATTGTGGTTGTTGATGTATTGATAAACTTATGATAATGAATGTTTTACCGCCATTAAGTGTAACTGGGATGTCGATAGCAATAATGGGTAAGAAATTGACTCCACGTCATATATCAATTTAATATGTTTGTAAAGATTGCATGTTGACCTTGCATTGGACACGAATTACTTATTCGATCATATGATCATGATCTGCCAATAAATTACTTTAATTTAAAGGGATGTCTGAAGAAAAATAAATCAAACGAGTATAAACGCTCGGGGAAGTTGTCCATAGCTTGGGCACCATATGCACCACAGAAAATTAATAGTTACGTTGAAAATCATGTACATTTTTTAAGTAGATCAATGCAATTTAACGTTAATCATAATATAAATGTGTATATAAATTTATATATACATATATATATGTATATATATATACACACACACACACACATATATATATATATATATATATATATATATATATATATATATATATATATATATATATATATGTGTGTGTGTGTGTGTGTATATATATATATATATATATATATATATATATATATATATATATATATATATATATATATATATATACATATATATATATATATATGTATATATAAATTTATATACACATTTATATAATTATGATTAACGTTAAATTGCATTGATCTACTTAAAACATGTACATGATATATATAAACACACTCACACAGTATATGGTACACCAAATAAGAAAATTGTCTCATGTCCTCAAGAAAAATGTCCAGAAAATTAAAAACCTTCTCATAGCCTCAATGTATGTGGTAACAATAAAGGCAATCTTTGTACCGAAATACTGGGTTTTTCTCATTTTTCTCTCACTAACAAGGCGGGAAAATAATGAAGAAAATCAAGCTGTTTGCTTCAATTTCCTTTAGCGGCCACCTATTAGCCCACGTTGTTTACCGCCCGAAAGCAAACAAGGCCATCAGTGCTGCCCTTCATCGTTATCGAGAGAGCTTAATTACCCAGGTGGGACCCGAAAACATATCGAATAATGCATGCCATGAAAAGTTATCTATCTTTTCGAACGCTAAAGAAAATTCATATTTGCGCTAAAGGCTTGTTTATCAAACGTGCGTATAAAGGTCAGTCATGACCTAGTTGATAGTTTGTAATTAATATTTTCTTATTTTTAGTGTTTGAACATCTATGTTTAAAAGTTAAGATTATGATGCCTTGATTAGTGTGGAAAAAACTAGCATTTTGCTGTTACTGATAGGCAGGGAAATAAATATTAGTGGAATGCGAGATACGGTACTATTGCTAGAGTTATTGGGTCTTTTGACTGGTTAGACATTACTACATCGGATCCCTCTTTCTGGTTATGGCTCATTTCATCTTTGTCGACACATAAACAGAATAGTCTGGCCTATTCTTTACACATTCTCTTCTTTTCTCATACACTTGACAACACTGAAATTACCAAACAATTCCTCTTCTCTCAAGAGGTTAACTACTCCATTGTAATTGTTCAGTGGCTACTTTCCTCTTGGTAAGGGTAGAAGAGACTAGCTTTGGTAGGCAGCTCTTCTAGAAGGACACTCCAAAATCAAACCATTGTTCTCTAGTGTAAGTTAGTGCCATAGCCTCTGTACCATGGTCTTCCACGTCTAGGGCTAGAGATCTCTTGCTTTAGGGTACACTCAGGCACACTATTCTATCTTATTTCTCTTCTAGTTTTCTTGAAGTTTTTATCCTCTTGATATTTTCAAGTTTTTTATGGTTTATTTGTAAAGGATTTATTTTAATGTTATTGTTCTTAAACTTTTCTTGTAGTTTTCCTTATTTCCATTCCTCACTGGGATATTTTCCCTGTTGGAGCCCTTGGACTTATAGCATTTGCTTCTCCAACTGGGGCTTTAGCTTAGCAAGTAATAATAATAATAATAATAATAATAATAATAATAATACAGCTGTAAAACGAAAGAAAACATGATACAATACTTTATGAGTATTGTTTTACTACATGTCAATCCATGGGCGTCGCTAATGGTGAAGTGACATTAGATTCTTATAAATCATTCAGGTATGGTTTCCTTGCACATAATATCGAAAATAGTGGTTCCTTAAAAACCAAGCAGTAGGCTACTCTTGTCTCATAAAGTAAGGTTCCTAGTGCAGTGCTAGAAAATTGATGTACTATCTGCTTGGGGCAACATTTCGTATATTGTTTTTGCTTTTTTTTCTGTACTTTTTACAGAAATCCCTAATTGAAAATTCTTGGTTAAAGTTGTAGCCTTGTGTAAATAACTAACTAATGCCCATTCTCTGTTTTTTCGTATACGTACCGATAGAAGTTTTATGTACGCTCTCTCTCTCTCTCTCTCTCTCTCTCTCTCTCTCTCTCTCTCTCTCTCTCTCTCTCTCTCTCTCTCTCTCTCTCTCTCTCTCTCTCTCTCTCTCTCTCTGTATGTGTTATAAGCA
>NC_090731.1:140872426-140899926 GCF_036898095.1 Palaemon carinicauda
TCTCTCTCTCTCTCTCTCTCTCTCTCTCTCTCTCTCTCTCTCTCTCTCAAGTACCCATCATATATTCATTGGATAATTTAGTTTACTATCAACAGAAAGGTCAAAAGGCACCCAGAACCAGTGTCGAGTGACCGAAGGAAATACCTGAATGTCAGGCCATATGCGACCACGAATCTGAAAGGTCCGATAGGAATATCGTCCAAGGTAACTTGATAGGGCCTTCGATTCCCTTATTAATTCTGGCATCGTGTGAGGAGAGGAAGGACCCTAAAGATGCATTGCTCTTGTGTTTTTGAATGATCAATCAAAATTAAATTTTACTTTTCTACATCCAGGATTGATAGCACTAAAATGTTACTATTAGAAATTGAGTGATTGTTAATTATAAGTATTAATTTGAAAAAAACTACATTATATATATATATATATATATATATATATATATATATATATATATATATATACATATATATGTATGTATGTATATATATATACCTGTCTATATATATATATATATATATATATATATATATATATATATATGTATATATATATATATATATATATATATATATATATATATATATATATATATATATATATATATATATATATATATATATATATAACGTTTCTAGGTTCTGAAATTAGCGGCATAGATTAAACTTCTCGGTATTATTTTCTTAAGGACCCATATGGTGATGTATGATGTAAGTAAATTTTCAGTTATTGCTTAGTATAGAAGTGAGATGGTATAGAGATTGACTTTATTTGATTGACGAGGTAACGCGCTCTTCATAGTGTTTCTTTTCTCTTATTATTGCTTGTGACAATCATGTTTGCTGACTAGTTCGAGGTTTGAAAGCGCCATACTGTATCGATTTGTAAAATCGATGAACTTACATATATGGGAACGGAAAGCAAAACTGAATAACGTTCTTATTATGTCTTAGTGGAATATTTAGTAATGTTTTACGAAAATAGTTTCCCAATATTTGTGATATTTAACAGATTCGCGTTAAGACGCAACCATTCCTACAGTAGATGAGAGGAAGAAGTTGATTGATAAACACATTTGCTCTTTTTCTTTCTTTGTGTGAACACCCATTTCGTTTACTACATTTTATTGGGCTCAACAATAACTTCATATGTCAGGGTATCGTCAATATTTCATAATTTTAGTGTAAGGTCACAGAGTGTGATTAAAAGATGTCCATCAACATATAAAAATATTGTCATTAACATAATAATTAAGATTGAGCGATTCATGATCGACATCCTATTTGTATTTTCCATTTTTAAAAACATGGTTAATTTGATTTGATCTTTTTTTTTTTTTTTTTCCTCAAACAAGAGTCGTTGATGTTATAGACATAAGACAGACTGATGTTTTACATTTAGGAAATTAATTTCTCTTGATAATATGAAAACTTATATTTATTTTTCTTAGAGTTGTTTTAAATTTTAGAATTATAATGTTTTCTTTGGTTAGTTTTTTTCTATGAAACCAATAGGTTAAAAGGCCAGTCGTTGAAAAACTTGATAACGTTATGCGTTCAGTTTTAAACTAATCAAATATCTAAGATAGTTAACTTTATATAATCAAGCCTTGAGAGAGTTTTCAGCTAAATGTAATCATATATCAGGCAACTAACCCTTTAATGTAGGAATAACGGTGGGAAATAAAAAGATAATCATTATTTCTTTTAATTTCAACTTTAAAGTAGTTTCTCGTGTATGTTCTTACAAAAGATTGTTCTTCCCTCACAGGTGAATTTTACTATTGACATAGGCTTAAATAGAAATAGTTTTAAAACACATTTGTACATTCATGATTCTGTACCGCTACTCTTCAACTATAGCAAATTGAAATATTAGTTTCTAAGTAATTCTAGTCCTCAAATGTCTGAAAGTTAGAATTAACATTCGAATTTCTAAATAAATAAATGCATTCTCTTTCCCACTTATGAATATCAGATAATTTTAGTTTATACCTTTAGGAGGGTTACAATCTTTAAGTTTTTTTTTTTTCTTTATAGGATCTGACCCTTAGATTTTGAAATTTTAATAACCGGCGGAGTCAGTTCACAAAAAATTAAGAGAGATTTCGCAAAACCACTGAAGATTACATCACATAAACTCAAGTGTAAATTGAGTCGAATAGAACCGATTACCGTGGGTAGGGAGAACAGAATAGCAAGTTATAAATAAATAGATAAAACAGAATTAAGTTGAGCGGAAGATAAAAGAGTTCGGTCGACATCTCTTACCCAGAAATTTTCATAATAAATTACATCATATTAAACGTTACGTTTCTGTTGGAATTAAGGACTTTTATAATAAAAATGTACACTGATGCACACGTAAGTTTATGCTCTAAAACAAGAGGATATAATATATTTGTATCGTATGTAATATTCTTAACAAAAGATAATTTTGTTTTTGATATTTCAATTTCAAATAAATCTTATTGAAATTTAAATTCTTCCTTATATTATCTATAAGATATAACTTAATCTGTTCCTAGTCACAAGTAGAATCTGAAGGAAATAAAATTAGATAAAAAGGATATATGATAGTATGAAGTATGGACATTTCCATACACTGGATCAGTTTACTGAGGAAAATATCCTTTTCATCTGTTACATATCAAAGAGGGACATTCTATTTTATTTACTCTTCGCTTAATATGTAAGGCTACATCTGTATATTTACAGTGCTATCTATTTTGTTCTGAAATGCATTAGTAGTTGATATGATAAAAATCCACTTTTGAAACTAAACTATATTCAGAAACCTAACTCAGGAACGAACTACCACTACTACTTTCTCCTATTATCGTCATCAATGTTATTATTATAGTTTTATCACTGTTATTAGTATTATAATTTTATTAACATTACAGTATCATCATTATCATCTTAATCATAATTCTGGAATGTGATCCTCTTTAATATAAGTTTTATTAAAAGACATGGCTGCCTCAGCGGAATTAATCTTAAAGAAGACCCTTTCAATCTTCTGATAAGTTTTTTCTCATTATTCATTCTGCCAGTAATTGCGCGATGGCCATTTTTATGAGAGGGACGGGGACTCATGTGAAAGTAACTTTCTTTACTTTTTAACATAAAGTAAGCATCTAAATTATTTTGGATTGAATCCGGGGTCTGAAATAATACGTTCGGAGGTAGGCGATCAAAAGGTCAAATATAAGGAAGTGTTACTGTTAAGTTCCTTCCACGCGTTCCAAGCAGTAAAGGACGTCAGCTTATCTTCTGGGTTCTGTGTGAAGTGATGAATAGATGGTTATCTTTTACCAATCAGCTAAAACTAAGAATCTGATCCTGAGATATAATACAGCTATAGTAAACCAACATGGTATACTGATACCAATTCCCCGCCCGAGGATCTCCCGGCAGCTACATCGGCATGATCACGATGCTCCCAGGACCCACTAATGCTCCTATCAAAGAGACTCCTATCATGTCCAGCAGGGTGCCATAAAATACACCACCTAGAAATCCACGGCGCCAGCGAATCGAGGGAGCCCATAATCTATCATACGAAAGTTACCAGCACCCCCGATAGCAGGAGTCTATGTATTCTCGAGACATTCCTCATACTGCAAGAGAAACCAACACTTAGAAATGTTCCTCCTGCCCAGCTACTGTCGTAGTACAGTTGGATTCACTAATTCCGGTATAAATCTGGGTAAGATGAGGAGACATCATTCAGCTATACCACCCCTCAAACCACCAAATCCCAAACGGATTACAATGAAAACGACTGCGACAGCCACGAGGAGCTTAGCGCTACAACGTTTGTCCTCGCTACATATATAATAAGAAACGCCCCCCTCCCCCCTTCCTGACTTGACATGTATATATAAATTATATATACTACTCATAGCCATCTATTCGTCAGTTAGCAAATAAGCCAAAAGATGGGCAGATGTTCTTTACTGCCTGAAACCCGTCGCAATGAGCTTGACAATAACGCTTACCTACATTTGACCTTTGATCGCCGACCTTCGAATGCCTTTTCAACCACAGATTTTTACCCAAAGACTAGTGTAGGGTGTTTACTTCTTACTTGAATAGTGAAGAAAGTTACGTTTACTTCTTTTTCCGTCACACTATTAAAGAATGACTATCGCGCAATTACGGACAGAAGGAATAATGAGAAAAAGCTTATTAGAGCTATCAAATGTCCTCTTTGATAACAATGACCTGGGGTAGCCAATACTTTTAAAGAGGAAAATTATAGTTTTTATTATCATCATTATGTAATATGAATTATATTGGACAGGACTAAAAACTAAAGTTAAACCAAACATAAGTTATTGGTGAATCAAAATCCCGCAAAACTAATAATGTAAAAAATAACAATTTAAAACTACATATTTGTTCCAAGATGGCTATAACACACAACCTATGACACCAGAGAATACCGTATTGTGGCGACATGGATCTGATAAGGATGATATCACCAGCATCTGCAAGGCTCTTCTGTTTTTGTTTCCGTTATTTTACTTCCCCTTTTCCTGCTCGTCACAGGAAGCTGAAGGTCAGATCTGCACTGTTCCCCGCCGCCCACATGCAGTGTTCGGTCTCATCAAAACATAGACTCCAACTCGTGCTAACATATATGCAATTACTCTGAAACTTCTCCATTGTCTCGTTCATTTACTGCTTCCGAGTGATGCTTTGAAGACTGCGCTTGTTATTCTCAACTTTCTGACACACAAACATCAGAGCCGAAACAAGCACATTTACGCATGCATGCAGATACCGGGACCACCCTTCTCAAGCTGTTTGTCTCTTTTTTTTCGACGTAACATTGTTTAGAAATTAAAATTGCAGTGGTTTCCTTAATCTCATAATACGTAGTTGTTATTATTTTGCCTCTATCAAAATTTCATATCTTTAAGAAAAACAGGCTACATTGCTTTTCGCAGTTTCCGGCATGGCCGGAGCATTTGTCAATATAGTGTATCATGAAGTATTCTTAATATACAATGAGACTTGCAGCAACAACATATCCTGAAAACTAAAACTCTGATGTATCAAAGGTTATCATCAAGTTAATGTCTGTACTAGTCATATTTTTACTGAAGTGTTTTAGATTATGTATGTATGTATGTATGTATGTATGTATGTATATATATATGTATGTATATATATATATATATATATATATATATTGATGTGTAAGTAAGAACCATGCATATTTATTTATTAGCATATTCAAACTATTAAAACTATTGGAAACGTTCATGTCTGGCGATCCGGTGGGCTGGGGTTTGAGTGCCGCTGAAGCTTGATGGTTTCTTGTGTCTGCAACCTTACCATCTTTGTAAGCCAAGGATGGGGGTGTTGGTGTTTCGAGGGAACTTAAAGGTCTACCTGTTTAGTCATCAGTAGTCATTACCCGGCCCTCCCTTGTCCTAGATTGAGCGCTGATCATATATACATTATATATGGTCAGTCCTCTAGGGCATTGCCCTGCTAGGTCATTGTCAGTGTACCTTGCCTCTGGCATTCATGAGTGTCCTGTAAAGCCTGTATTTTTTTTAGTACAGTTAAAAATTGAATTGTGGAAAACTCCCACTTTATCAGTTAAGGTTTTTTTTTTGTCTCAGATAAAAGCCAATTACCACTGAATTTTTTTAACTTCGTTAATATGTTGGTTCAAAAATTCCTTCTGTAGTTCATGAATATATTAATTATAAATGTATCCATCACAGTATATTATTTCAGGGTTCCATGCACTACCATATCTTATTCATATACCATACTGGCCTTTCCCATCTTTCATATATTTTAGTTTTCAGGTTTAACTTTTTGTCGGTACATGATCTTTGTTATAACATCTTTGTTTCAATTATGATTCTATTGGTGGTTTCTTTTAGATAACCTACATTCCTTTATTCTCTTAATTTTCAGAGGGTATATTTCTTTTAGAGTAAGAAAATGCATGGAAATGAGTGAACTAGATTTTATTTTAACCTGCATTGTGCTTTGGTTTCATATAGATTGTGTATCTGAGAAATTATATCAGCCCCAAAGATATTTTTATCATCATGAATTTGTTCATGAGTGTCTAAAAATCCTCCCTTAGGCTACTGTTTATACGTTGGGACATTGCGTATTCATATTGTTCAGATTTATCATAGTCATAACTGTTATGTAAATACGAACTGTCCATGTCATTATAGCTTCTTGAACTTTGGCTTCTAAAGCTTATTGAATTCAGAATATCATAGTTTACCGAATTGGTCTCTGCATAGCCTTCTGAATCCTTTACCTTCAAATTTCCTTTCAAGGAGCATTTAAAAAATTCCACCAGTATTGCTACCTCCATTTCTTCCGAATCCTAGAAATAGGCCTCCTTCTTTTCCCCTGAAAGATTCCACCTTTAACCCTCTAACTATTAAAATGAAAGCCTTCCGCCTCGTCCTCTCCCCCGACCTCTTGATCCAAATCTGTCTTTATTTCCAAGTAGAGCTCTTGGTCTCTTGGCTACGTTTTCCACCTCATCCATTCCCTGCAAATAGTCCTCCGAACTGTTTCCCCGAAAAGTTTTCTAAATAGGTTACTATCTCCTCCTCGTCCTTTACCTCGGCTTCAGTGAATTTCACCTTCGCTGTTGGTGACCCCTCGTTTGCTAAGGACTTGCTTAAGATAATGGCGAGTTTGGGTTCTAGTGCCCATTGATCTTCCCGAAAATAGCATGAAATTGGGCATGATATTAATTATGAATAGGGGTAATAGCTCTTTAAAAACGTACCAGTTCATTACAGTATTTCAATGAGTTAGAAATGAATAAAAATACTTCAGTATCTGAAGCAATGATAAATATTTGAGTTCAGCAAAGCATTAAAGGCAAGGAGACAATCGTCAATATTACGACTCAGATTGTAGGCGTAATGAGAAGTTTGTCATTTTGGCTCACTCTCTGAGATATTCTCAGGAATTACGTATTGAGTTCTACAAACGATGCACTCGTGTGAACATAATGTCTCATCTCAACAGCTTCCACCTCTTTACGGCATCCACACCTCACTTCAGTGAATGAAAATCTCTCTCTCTCTCTCTCTCTCTCTCTCTCTCTTTATATATATATATATATATATACATATATATATATATATATATATATATACATATACTGTACATGTATGTGTGTTAGCTTACGGAATATGTATATACAAATAATTTTTCCTCTTCATGTTACACTATTCCTTTGTTCATGGGATATTCAGTAACGTATAACTGTATCGTTTACAATGATGAGCTTCAAGACAAAACAATGATTAATTAAGTACTTTATATATATATATATATATATATATATATGTATTTATGTATATAAATATGTATGTATGTATGTATGTATATATATAAAATGTGTGTTTGTTACTGAATAATTAACGCAATTTTTATCGTTTATGTCATCAAGAAGGTTAAGAATTTAACTTCACGCAAACAACTTTATTATTACGTAATCAACATATGGCTTTGTCAGTGAGAATGACTAGTGAGTGCAAAGAAGATAGCCTATGGGCATTTTTTGAAATTACAGTAAACCCCTACCCTTTGCATTTTACTTGGAAAAGGCCATTGATGAAGTCATAAGGTGATGGCAAAGCAGCTATGTGGATTTCTTCTCAGTCTCATATATTAGTTAAAGTTGTTTTTGTTTATGTTAACTAGAAATCATTTAATCGCTCCCTAAATCATATGTTGCTTGTAAGGTTTGCAAAATCAGTATTGGTAATACAGTAGTTGATATGTTTCATGCTTTGTAATACCAACAGTGATTATTGTACCCCTGCTTGGAAGTAAGCAGTCTCATAGGATCCTTATAATTTAGACAAGATTAATCAAAGTGGTAGCTTACCTTTTAGCAAGATGGTATGCTCTTCGTCCTCTTTCATGAGATCTGCTGCATTTTAACTAAATTTTACTATAACTTTAGGGCCTGAGTCATCAAACAAGAGCGTGTTACTCGTTTTGCAGAGCATTTTCATCACCATTAGGACGAGATGTCACGTTGCCACACTTCCCAGTGCTAGATGTCTTTTAATCTTCCTTATCGTTTACTCGACAATTTCATTAATGATGTTGCCCTTTAGTTTAAAAGGAGGGGCGATGCTACTTTAAAAACTCATGCACTATTGACTCTCTCTCTCTCTCTCTCTCTCTCTCTCTCTCTCTCTCTCTCTCTCTCCTTTTATGTAAATGTGCTTTACATTTTTCTAATGATTGCTTTGCAAGTCAATGCACTCTTCTGTGTACAAGTAAATGTTAACTTATTTTCAACGATAATGATCATAACGATACCTGTTTAAAAGGCTGCAATATCGACACAGAAATATTCATAAATTCACTCCTTCATTGTGGCTTTTATCATCCATATTCAATGCTCCCCCTTTTCTTTGGCAACTGGCTTTATCTGTACTCTTAAAAGGTGCAAAATATGAGCGGAGAGCTGTTATATATTTTTCTTTTCAATGCCCAAATATTTAGCAAAACACAACACATGCATTTGCAACGATTGCATAAAAAGCCAATTTTTCATCTTTCGTTTGGGCGCGTTTCTTGCATCTGCTGCTGACGTGAATAAAAAGGTTTCCACATGGGACTTTTGCCTTTTTTTAAGCAAAGGTGGTATAACAAAAATACATAAATAGTTTTAAAGTCCTCTCTAAGCTGGTAGTCTTAATAACATTTATGAATTTGTAAATATCTTACTTTATTAACATAACATTTATGAATTTGTAAATATCTTACTTTATTAACCTACTTTTTATTATCCTCTCATTCTTTTGCAATAAATCATACTTATAGGTACTTTGCATCCTTGCCAAGGCTTTTATCCTCTCATTTACATAAATCCCGCCAAGCTTCTTAAAGATGAATCTTCAGCAATAGAAAAATGAGAAATGAACTTGCCTTGCCCTGAAACCATCTTACCCTCTCACCTCCCCAGTCCCCAGCCCTCTCCTCCGAATATGGTTAGCGTCCTCTTCCTCCTTTTTCGTGATTTTCCTGTTCCTTCGATTCCTGTCCCATTCATTTGGGGCAAATCTCTCCATGATGGTTTTCTGGCCCTTTCACCGACAATGCTCCTCTCCGAGCCATTTTGAAGCCTATTCGCCGTTCCTATTGTCTCACAGAGTGAGGGTTTAATGTTACTCGCAGACCAAGATGAGTTCTCTTCCCTCTCTTAGGGGTGTTTTGGTTCACATACTTGCCTGAAAAAGTAAGAGTAATGCAAAAGAAATTTTATTTTGTTATTATTTAATTCATCAAAGTGTATTTGCGATTTTGTAGGAAGATGAAAATTGTATTTGAAATTCATACCTTTTTGGGGATATTGTTTCTTATATAAAACTTGAAATGATATTAGGCCCAAATACAGACAAGATCGTCCAAAAATTTGTTTGAAGATGAAAATTGTATTTGAGGGATATTGTTTCGTATGTAAAACTTATAATGATCCTAATTCCAAATACAGACAAAATCCTCCAAAATTATTGTAACACGAGATAAGTAAAAGCTAACTGAATAATGCTGGTTCCATTGAGAATGAAAGTTGAAAATGGATTCCAAAGTTTGTAGATGGTAGTGGGAGAATCCATAATAATATCGTTAACAATAGACTTTCAACAAAGTGGTATTGACAATGATAGAGTTGGAGAATATAATGAAGGGTATAATTGAAAACAAAACATATTAAAAACAACATTTTAACCCACTTTCCTCATAAATAGGAAATATTTGTTTAATCTGTTTACGATGAAAACCAAATTGTCGGTTATATATATATATATATATATATATATATATATCCCTGCTCATATATTTCTTTCTTGTCACAGGGAGCAGCATTGCCAAACGTATGACTACTCAGCTTCGCCCCGTCACTTGGGAGGAGGAAAAGTAGTAGTCATACCCTCGTGTGGGTGGGTACCCCGAGAGGTACATTCGGAATCCACAATCGCCCACAAATTGCCTAAACTGCCGTGTTGTAGTTAGGAAAAGGGGAGGGTTGAATGTGTATGTGGGTGCATATGTCTAAATATTAAGCCATCCATTTTGATGGGTCGCGTACACTAGTAATATGTATATATAAAGTGCATATATATACTGTATATATGTATGCATATATGTGTATATGTTTTTATGTATGTACACATGTATGTATATTAAAACCATATTTTAAAGAAATACAAATACTCACGCCAATAAAAATTATGGTGCATGCGTTTGGGGTAAGACAGTATGTTATTTCTTTTTTGTATGTAACGCCAGAGAGGGCAAAATAGTGTTGAAATAAGGCATCACTTCGAAGAAATGCATTAACTTCCTCATGATAACAGAAAGCGTGTGATTAAATGTAGGAAGAGAGATTCCATGTTAGTCATTTGAGGGAAAGGAACTTCTTCCCGAGAAGCACAACGTAAGAATGACAATACCCTTACCAGGCTGTTTAAGAGAAAAATAGTTTTTTTTTATTATCCGTAGATGAACAATGTCGTAGGGCTATTAGTTAATTTAATCTTTTAATTCTTTAGCCATTGGCAATTCAGTCTGTGGTACGTGCAGCTCACTCTCAGTTAGCTAGTAAGAGCACTTGGTTAAGAATGTAACCAACATAAAAGCTTGAGGGTTAAAATGAAACTGAAAAGAATTATTAATTTTTTAACTGACGTGAAGCCATGATAGTATGTTATTTACTACTATAGTTGATAATCATAGCAAAATACTTGGTAATAATGATAAGAAAATAAAATTAACTATGAATAATTATGTCTTATGGAGCAGGCTATCATCATATCCAAGTTGATTATCCATATGGTGATAAGAGTTGTGGATGGAAGAATATCTTGCTGCTGTTTGGAGAAAGCAAAAGTTAAGATAGATGAAAATTTAAGAAGGAAACGGAAAAATGTTAGTGTAAATATAATGAAGACAATAAGGAAGCAAGAAGAACATATGAATGAAAAATTAATAAAAATGTTTTTCAATGTAAAAGAAACAAACGAGTTAGTAGTAGCTCTAGTTTGGGAAATTTCTTGATGAGGTTAGAATTAACAAAGAAGTTTTTATAGATATAAGAGGGTAAGGCGATGTAACAAATTAGTAAATAGTAATACGAGGTGATTGACAGTTTAGTGAGAGAAAACGAAGAATTGGTACAGTCGCAAAAAAGGAGTGATAAAGTAGTAAAAAATAAAGGGAAATAAAATTGAAAGGTGACAAGTAACAAAATAAAAAGGGGGAAATGTGTTTAGGAACTTCAAAGAGAATAAAAACTATTTTTTTTTAGAACGTTGATGGATAGAACAGGGCTGATGGATAATTTGATTTCTGAATAAAAGATGCATGTAGAGTGATTGGATCTGATATAAATACATTCTTCGTTTGATAGAGTGAATATTTTGAAGATTTTTTACTTTGATGGAGAAGAGTCAGAGGTCCATAATACAAGACTTCATATAGGTAGTGTAAGATTGAAATTTTTTTGATCAAGTCACGGTAGAGGATTCACGAAAAGTGTGCATGAGGTTGAAGAAAATAAAACCATAAGGTATTGGTGAGATTATATTTAAAACACCAAAGTATGGTGGAAAAAGGTTTCAATGGGCTTATTAATTGCTCGAGTGTATAATGGTAAAGGTGATTGTAAGAACTGTAGTAGATTAATATTACCGAGTGTACCTGGAAATGTTTATGGTAGGAATTTGATTATTAATATATGACAGGTTATAGAACTCTAATATTAGAATAACGGTGATGCTTCTGACAAGGAGAAGGGTGTTTGGATCTATATACTCTTTATATTAAAGATATGTGAGAAATTCAAAAGTAAAGGGGAAATATATTTGACACATAGTGATTTAGAATGAAACTTTGGGCTAAAATCGATAGTTATAGAATATATGGGGTATGTTGAGATTTACACAGTTATGACGAGAATAAAGAACTCAGATTTATGTATATGTGAGTTCTTCCATATGAAATCCTACACATTTGAGTGAGTGAGTGATTACGTATCTGTGACTTCAGTTAGAAACTGGTGTAGTGGCGCGTACAAAGCAGCAGGGCTTTCAAACGACCTCTTTATCTAAAGTCGATGTATGTGAAAGAGCGGGTAGAGGAACCATTAACCATTCTACTGAGAAACATTACTTTAAAACGTCATCGATCGTCGACGCTTGGCATTCTTACTCGATAGTTCGAAGCTGATTTTGGAACAAACGGTACTATATTGTTACTAACACGTTGAAATGCGTTCAGATGGAATATATTTCTATGAGAGAGAGAGAGAGAGAGAGAGAGAGAGAGAGAGAGAGAGAGAGAGAGAGAGATGCGTTAAAAAAAAAGATTGGTACTGCACGTATGATTAAAGTTTATTTCTAAAATATGCAATTAGTCTTCTCTATATTTTGGACATAGAAACATGATTATTTTATTATACGTAATAGAAAGGTTGTAGTGCATTATTGAAAAAAGGTATTCCAGTGACTTTGATATTGTTTTAAGAGATTTTTCTTCAATTATTTAAAAAGCACCTCAACTGTCATTATAGTTTTTTAAATCTTTTAGAATGAACTTTTATCACAACTAAAATGAAGATGGTTTATATATTTGAATGAAACCTTAATTTACTCCTATTCAGCTCAGCCCATAATAATAGGACATTTTTTTCTAATGAATGAATGTACCCAAATTTATGAATAGCCACTCCATCTTAACCATTACTTTCTCTCTCTCTCTCTCTCTCTCTCTCTCTCTCTCTCTCTCTCTCTCTCTCTCTCTCTCTCTCAAATTTACCAAAACTTTCACTTTTTTGTTACCTATATTTTGCCCTACCGCCGTATGACGCAGAAGGCCTCTTGGAAAATTCTACAACTGATGTCTTTCCTGTGGCTCCACTTCCACAAATCACTCAGGAAAGAGAATCTCTCTCGAGGGGGATATGCCAATTCTCAAACGCGTTCTAGATATAATAATGATAGTAATGGCTCAGGCAATACTTATAGAAATAACAAAACTGGCAACTATAGTAATCATCTTAATACTAGAGGTAATAGATATGGCTGTTATAACTGCGGTGAATTCAATCACCAACAATCGAACTGCAGATTTGATCATAAACTAAGATGTAACATATGTTATGAATTTGGTCACAAAAGTAGATTATGTGAACAAAACCCCAACTACTAGGATCTTGGCCAGGAAGATAATGCCGACAGGAAGACTTCTCCTAGATTCAGTGATATGTTAACGGTAGTCCATATTAATGCCCAATCCTTGTTAAGTCATAAACTTGAAATAGAACTTATGTTAAACGAACAAAACATTGATATTCTATGTGTTAGCGAAACATGGTTATACACTAATATAAGTGACGCATTTATAAATATTCCCCTATATGATGTCTACCGTCAGGATCAAGGTCGGGGTGGAGGGGTATGTCTATTTGTCAGAAACTATTTGAAGGTCACCGAAATAAATTTAACGATCGAAAAATGTGAGGGTGTAGAAGACAAGTGGATCTCGATTCAATATCGCAAGTTTCCTTCTGTTATTGTAGGATGCGTATATCGCCATCCCAAAGCACCGGCAACCTCTTTTGATTATATCTCTGATATTTTTAAAGAAATTATTTTACGAAATAAGCATATATTTATCTATGGGGATTTTAATGATGATCTGCTAAAGACCGAGAATAAAATGTCTAAACTAATTAAAAAACTAAATTTCGATCAGATAGTAAACAAACCTACTAGAATTACTCCTATATCTGCGTCTTTAATTGATCTCGTAATAACAAATGCTAAACTTATGATAACAAATATTGATATTATACCAAGCTTGGTGGCAGACCACGAGACAATCTTAACTCATCTGAATATTCGTAAGCCAAAAAAGAAACCTGTTTTAAAAACGTTTAGATGTTTGCAAAATTATTCTCCAGACTTTCTTTGTGACCTCCTCATGAATAACGTAAATATATTAAATGGCGTTTTAAATACTGACAATGTAAACAACCAAGTTGGAACTTTAAACGACGTCTTTACAGCTTGTCTAAACATTTGTGCTCCGGTTGTAACGAAAGAAATCGTTCGTCCCCCTGCGCCCTGGATAACAGATGAAATAAAGCGAGACATGAAAGAAAGAGACAGACTGAAAAGTGAGTTAAAAAATCAAACTTTTAACATCTTTCTGAGAGAAAAACATAAAGACCTGAAGAAGAGAGTAAACTCAAAGTTAGCGGCAAGCCGTAAGCAGTTTTACAAAAGCGAATATCTGAAAGCTAAAGGCAATGTCTCTGCTACTTGGAAAATAACAAAAAATATGCTATTTAATGGTCAACAAACAGATAGGAGCTCTATGCTATTGCCAGCAGTAACTGATGTACACTCTAAGGCTGAAAAATTCAATGATTTTTTCGCTGAGGTCGGGAAAAAAAACTTTCGAAAAAACCCAAGAGGAAATTAGGAAATATAATATCTCTACTGAAACAGTACGTAATATTCCAGTTAGAGAATTAGATAGTTTTAAGCCTACTCCTGTTGATTGTAATACTGTCATCTTAATTATAAAAAAATCTTGAAAACACAAATGCTTTTGGATCTGACGGGATTAGCTTGCGTTTCATTAGGGATGGGTTATATATTATTGCATTTTACATTACAGTTATAATTAACACATCCATAGCCACTAAACAGTATACGGACTTATGGAAAAATCCCTACGTAATTCCTGCTTTTAAGAGTGGTGATATGGAAGACGTCTCCAATTATCGTCCTATATCTTTGCTACCGGTATTGTCAAAAGTTCTGGAAAAAATAATTGCTATTCAATTAAATGATTTTTTAGAGACAAATGGTCTAATCTCACAAAGTCAACACGGCTTCAGACCAAAATTATCAACTGAAACGGCTCTATTAAAAGTATCAGATAAGATTTATAATAACATGGATAATAAGAAAGTCTCACTACTAATTTTACTTGACCTCTCAAAAGCCTTCGATAGCGTGAACCATAATATATTATTTGATAAATGTACATCACTAAGTATAGATCCACTTTGGTTTATGAATTACCTTCATAACAGATCCCAGTCAGTTAGAATGGGTCAAACTGTGTCGTCCCAAAAAACTGTAGAGTTTGGTGTGCCCCAGGGCTCTATTCTTGGCCCAATACTCTTTGCAATTTATGTCAATGATCTGGTCAAATCACTACCCGGCTGTTTTGTCATCCAATATGCCGACGACACCCAGATCTTAATTGAAGGAAATGTAAGTGAAATAGACGAACTAATTCATAGGGCAAAATGCATACTAAAGAAGGCCAAATACTACTTCTTAACTAATGGTTTGCTTCTTAATGAGAAAAAAACACAATTCATTTTTATAGGGGTTCCCGACAATATATATCAGAAATTGGAGATAATGTACAAATAGATTTTAATGGAAATATGATTAAACCCATGAAAGCTGTAAAAAAATCTATGGGTTTATTTTGACAGATATATGACGTTTGAAACGCATATAGATGAAATTTATAAGAAAGTGATGGGCACTTTAATTTATTTAAATAGAGTAAAAGACTCATTTGATTCCTCTACGCGTAAAATAGTTGTTCAGTCGCTGGCTATGAGTATAATCAACTACTGTTTAAGAATTTGGGGAGTAACTGGCTTTACACAAATGAAAAGGGTTCAAAAACTTCAAAACTTTGCCGCCCGAGTGGCTGTTGGTAATGTAAAAAAACATGACCACATATCCCCTTGCCTCAAAAAATTAGAATGGTTAAAGATAAAAGACAAATATACCATAGATGTCTGTAATTTGGTATTCAAAGCAATACGTAAAATAACTCCTGAATGGTTATACGATTTTCCAACAGTACACGCAGATAATGGGGTTTCTACTCGACAGCAGGAAAATCTGTTTGTAGAAAGGACGAAAACAGAGATAGGCTCCCGCCAGTTTAGAGTTCGAGGCCCAGCATTATACAATTAAGTACCTGGCACAATTAAACAAAAATCCTCTCTCGCTGCTTTTAATATGCACTTAAAGAAACTAATTTTAAATGGTCCCGATTAATGTTAGAACGTTATGCTTAATTGCCTTATTAAAAGTGCTTTTGAAGGCACTACTGTACTGCTATAGATGTTGGAATTAGTTTTAGATAATATTTATGGATAAGATGGTTTTTATTTACAAATTAAGATTAACTTATAATCTAGTATGCTTATTTGATTACTATGTGTTATTTTAATACGATTTGTACATGACTTGTTTTTAACACAACTTATGTGGTCTATGACAATGTATTTCAATATTCGGCAAGAGTAATTTTTACTCACTATTCTGAGTAAATACTTTCTGATTTCATGATATTCTTTTATTACTGATGAATTATTTCAATTACAAAGTTTTAGCCGATTTGTTGATTCTTAAAACAACTTTTGTATGTCTAAAATAACAAATATTTGAACTATTTGTAAGATGACTTTACTAATTGTAGCCTTATATTTTATGAATACCCAATGTGAATATTGGAAATAAAGAATTATTATTATGATCATCTCCAGACTACCGTGTCACAGTTCTCACCCAAGTAGGTGTGGCGATTTCAACTATTTGTTGCCAGTATCACGTACTATTCTACTCCCGTTAATGAGTAGGACAAGTTCAAGCCATCTTCATCTCATCTACATATGACATATCCTTTATCTATTTATGGCATCACTCATCACATATCCGATCATCTGACCTTTAATGTCCTCATCATAGTTTTATGTCTGAATCTACGAATTTTTTAGATTAGTTCCATTGTCTTGTCATGAATTATTTCAGTAGAACTATACTGGTCATAATTGACAAAAGTATCTTATCCTCTAACTTTCGAATGCAGTTCCTTTGTTTGATTTCCCAGTGTTACTTATCTTGCCCATTGTTTGATTTGCCTCGTCTATACTTTCACTGAATTCCAGCTTGAGAAAACCTTTAACCGTTTTCTCTCTCTCTCTCTCTCTCTCTCTCTCTCTCTCTCTCTCTCTCTCTCTCTCTCTCTCTCTCTCTCTGTATCTATGTGACATAAATCTCAGTCGATCACTCACAGTTAAGAGAAACAAAATCCTCTTGTCGGGATGATGTCGCCTCGTTCTGGACCACTCCAGAGAACACAAGAAACGTCGACTTGAAGAAGGCGAGCTTCATGGCTTCTTTTGAAGAGGAGAGGGATTAATTTTGATCGGTTTGATGTGACCAGGAAGAGCTTAGTAGTATGATTATTTCTGATAAAGGAATCTATAATTATCATAAATATTATGTACAACTATTTCGAAATATTTAGAAGCGCAATTGTTTTTCTTTTAATTTGGTGCCTTTTAAGTATGTGTGAGTTTTGCTAATATTAGGATAGAATGAACAACGTCTTTGATTAGATATTATAAGAAACTTTTTAGACAAGTACTATTTTATACAAACGAAACGGGTCCAATCTACTTGACACCAATATTCAGCACCTGCTTCCTAGGGACCCCTCAAATAAGGAAATATTTAAGAAGGTCTTAACCCCAATATAGGTAATATAAGTACAGTACGATAGATTGTTAGGTAGACAGGTAGTCACCGCTCACTCTCAGTGGGTCCTAGTTTTAGGAAATGCCAGCAAATCCTTGTCCACTAAATACGATAAATTTCTCTATAACATGCCGCCAATTTCGAATATTTTCATGAAGACCTTTATTTGTTTTCTTTTATTCATTTTGGATTACAAATTTCTTCTCTTCATAAGAAGAAAATGCGTCCAACAATATGCATTTTTTCGTTTTTATTCGATACTAATATGTTTATTTTTTATTGAATAAAAAAGAAATCTAAATGACGTTCATAACCTGCACTAATGTATGTCACTGGCCTGAAAGCAATGGGACGTTATTAAGATTGAAATTATTATTAAGAATGATTAAAATCACTTTGACTAATCTTGATAACAGTCTACTGGCTTTGTTTAAGCGCAGTAAATACAAGAGCATAAGCTCTATTTTTTAACCTATGAGTTTCCCACGTCACTTCAGATAAATACGGTATCAGGACATATTGTTATTTACTGCGGCTTCCTCTCCTATGTAAAAAGTGGTACTCGCAGTTGTAACGAGACATAGGTTAAGAGGGAGCCTCTTCGTTAATGATTCCTGCAGTTCTATCGTCCAATCAAAAATTCACGCCGGCTACTTATCACAGAGTTCCTCTCGCCTAGATTGTTTATTTACATAAACTCATATACAGTTTAAGTACAGGATCGTAATCTTCATATGAATAATAAAAAAAAAATTAAATTCAAATGGTATTCTGAAAAGCCGTTCGTGGGCAATGCAGTGAATGACATGGTGGAGAATTTGGTGTAAATGGTAATAACCAGGTGACAATTATAGCCTAAAAACTTAGTGTGGCGTTGATAGCACTTATTGATGTATAGTAATGTGTTATGTTATGTAATGTTAAATACTGTGACGATGATTTGGTACCATAAAGACTTTCATGCTCTTTTAAAGAAAAATTCTCTCTCTCTCTCTCTCTCTCTCTCTCTCTCTCTCTCTCTCTCTCTCTCTCTCTCTCTCTCTCTCTCTCTCTCTCTCTCTCTCTATATATATATATATATATATATATATATATATATATATATATATAATATAATTCTGACCTAGGGTATGCTGATGACACTCCTTATTACCAGAAAACCACAGGATTTACAATGCATGCTTACCAGAATGCATGAAATATCTTATGAGGTTGGGTTCAAGATAAATAGAAGAAAGGCAAAGATGATGAGAACGGCATGCCAATCGTAGATGAAATATCACTGAAAGGAGAAAGTGTCGATGAGGTAGAATCATTTGAATATTTAATTTGACTTTACTTTAAGAGCTGTTTTTCTGGTCCAATACGGCAGGAGAACCCTACTCTCTACAGGACCTCCACAGTCATTTTATCATGTTCGTTCCAAAGCATTCAACATTTCACACCGTACATTGCTTGTTTATTGTCAAATTCACTCTATCGACCCACTTAGAGAACAAGAAAGTCTTCAGGTTCCTCCTGAAATTCTTAATGTCTTCAGTCTTTCGGATGTCTAGTGGGAGCTTATTGTATAGTCTCGGGGCCTCATATTTAAAGGCTCCAGAGCTTACAGTAGACATATATCTAGGTTCCAATAGTTTGAAACCATTTGTAACTAATCTCGTGTCAATACTTTTTTTTTGGCTGCCCAATATGTAGCATTTTTTCTAGATGTGTTGGACGTCCGGTTATGATAACTTGTTGGATTATTGTACATATCTTAAACTCGATTTTTGCTTTAATAGGCAGTGTAAATTCATTAGTATAAGAGTGATCCTTTCTCTGGGTGGGACACCTTTTATCATTTGCTCCTCTGTTTTTTATGTTTTGTAATTTCTTAAAGTGCACTTTTGGTAAATTGTAGTAAATGGAGTTACGATAGTCAATCCTGGTAATAACGCAGTTTATCACAAATTTCGTCACAAAATTTTCATCCAGCAACGTTTCTCGGATGATAAACAGCAGTTGTTACGACATTATTTATTTGGTCATTGAAAGACAAGTTACAGTCGAGAGATACGCCTAAATCACGAACTTTACTAGATATCGTGGTAGTCATTTATATTTATTTGAATGTCACCATAGTTTTTTGCACTGTTTCTTTACAATCAACATAAGTTCGGTTTAATTTCCTTTTAATTATCTAACACTGGAAAGAATTCAGTTTAGAGTTTCAGGTAGTGTCTTCTATATCATTTATGGAGAAGTAAGATTGTGTATCATCAGGAAATAGTTTGAACTTTACTCCATGACTTTGTAGTATTTTTGACAGACCAATAGTATAGATACAGAATAATATTGGGCCCAGTACACTCCCTTGAGGTACCTCTCGTGTTAAAGGTTCATATGATGAATAAGAGTTTCCAATTTGCACACAATAACTTTTGTTAACCAAGTAGTCTTTTATATATTCAAAAGCTTGATGGACTTTAGATCGTTTAGTAGCAGTTCATCCACAACTGTATCAAAAGCAGCACTAAAATAAAGTAATATTTAAATACCACATTTGTTTTCATCCATCATTTCCAGCATAGCATTTACAACAGAACAGATAGCTGTCTCAGTAGAGTATAATTTTCTGTAAGCAAACTGGTTGTCTGACAAAACTATTTCTTCTAAGAGGCTAATTAGTTGTTCAAGAATTACATATTTTAGCACGTTTGAAATAAAGGATAGATTCGAAATATGTCTGTACAAGCTTAATTCCTGATAATCTAGAGCACTTTTCAAACCCAGTGTGAGTATAGCCATTTTCTCAGATTTTGGAAACTTACACTCATCGATGCTTTCATTTGCTATTCTCGCAATTGTATCAGCGGGATTAGAAAATTTTCTCTCTCCAGTTACTTCAAATATTGGCATTGAATCGATCGTACAGTTTGTTTTCTATGCTCTCTTGATGATCCTAGTGACATTGTCTTGTGTTATATTATTAAATCTTTTAATTGCATTTTTGTATCTGGTGTAGCATTAATCTGATGTTGAATATTTATAAATAATCTAGTTATATTTTCTATTTTGATTTAAAGATTACTAGAAAATTATTTGCTAGTTCCTGGTCACTGTACTCCTCTGGTAGCCTTTTTTCAATTACATTTCCCATTATACCATTTACGAAACAATATAACTTATTTTTGTCTGCTGCTGCTTCGCGGGTCTTTCTCTTATACTATTAGCGTTTTTCTTCTTCGTAAGTAATTATATTGGCACATTACAGTTTTATATTCTACCCATTATTATTATTATTATTATTAAATGCTAAGCTACAACCCTAGTTGGAAAAGCAGGATGCTATAAGCCCAGGGGCCCCAACAGGGAAAATAGCTCAGTGAGGAAAGGAAACAAGGAAAAATAAAATATTTTAAGAATAGTAACAACATTTAAATAAATATTTCCTATATAAACAATAAAAACTTCAACAAAACAAGAGAAAGAGAAACTAGATACAATAGTGTGCCTGAGTGTACCCTCAAGCAAGAGAACTCTAACCCAAGACAGTGGAAGGCCATGGTACAGAGGCTATAGCACTACCCAAGACTAGAGAACAATGGTTTGATTTTGGAGTGTCCTTCTCCTAGAAGAGCTGCTTACCATAGCTAAAGAGTCTCTTCTACCCTTACCAAGAGGAAAGTAGCCACTGAACAATTACATTGCCGTAGTTAACCCCTTGGGTGAAGAAGAATTGTTTAGTAATCTCAGTGTTGTCAGGTGTATGAGGACAGAGGAGAATCTGTAAAGAATAGGCCAGACTATTCGGTGTCTGTGTAGGCAAAGGGAAAGAACCGTAACCAGAGAGAAGGATCCAATATGGTACTGTCTGGCCAGTCAAAGGACCCCCTAACTCTCTAGCGGTAGTATCTCATGTACTTTCAGTTTATAACTGATTCCACTTTCTTTACGTCTTTTTTTCCTTTTTTTTCTCTTAAAGTCTCCCCATCAAACCAAGGTGACCTATCTTTAACAATTATAGTCTTTTCTATCAGTGAACACCTGGTATCATATTCACTTTTACTTAACCTATTATTTATGGTCATAAGGTAGTCAGCACAAATAGCGCCCAACAAACATTGGCTATCATGATCGCAGGGAATACTGATAGCATCATTTACTTTTTTTGTAGCTTCTTAAATAAATACAAAAGGAGAGCAGTTTGATTTATGTGTAAAGTTTATTTGCTTCACCACTGCATGTGTCTGTAGAGGTAGTCTAAACATGATAAGTTTGTGCATTGGAGAGAGTGCATTTCTATACTACATTTGTATCAGATACAATGTTATTCATCCCATCACTTAGAACTAGGTCCAACTTATGCCCAGTTAAAGTAGTTGCAGTCAACATCATTCACTAATTGATGTGATTCCAATAATTCACTAAATGCTGAAGCATCAAGATTTGATGCGTCATCTATCCGAAAATTGTAGTCTAAACGTGATACGTTTGTGCACGGGGGAGATAGTGCCCTTCTTTCTACATTTATACCAAATGCAATGTTATTCATTCCATCACTTAAACCTAGGTCCAACGTATGCCCAGTCAAAGAAGTTCTACAATCAACATTATACACCTATTGAAATGATTCCAATAACTCCCTGATGCCAAAGCATCAAGATTTGATGTGTCATACATCGAAACATTGAAGTCTCCACAAATAATTAATTAATTTTTTCTATGATAAACAACTCAGTGAGTACACTGAATTCTTCAAAGAAGGTGTTAGTATTTGTTCTCGGAGGGTTGTAAATTATTGCAATTGGTATTTTGTTTTTGTTTTTGTGCATAAAGTTTATTTCTATATATTCAAAGCCTGTTACACTAGTTCTTTTTAACATCTTGAGATTTGTGTAACCATTATGAATGAAGAGCCCCTCCCCCTAACCTGCCCTCTCTCGGTATATTAAAGAAAGCATGTGTGTGTGGGGAGTCATTTCAGCTATCTTAAGCCGGTGTACCGGTTTCAAATTACCCCCTCCAAATCTTACCCCCCGGTAGTTTGAAACCGGATTCAGACTACCGCGGGGTAACTTGAAACCGGTTTCAAGCTACCCCCGGGGGTAATTTGAGACCGGTTTTAAGTTACCCCCCTGGTTTCAAACTACCCCCCTCGTTTTTGCGCAGGATCTCATCATTTATGAATATTAATAAATTGTTTTTGACCAGGGTCAACACAATCATTAGGTTATATGTATATACATGTATTGTTCTACCTATTGGTATCGTTTATTAATATCCAGCCTTTATCCGTTTTATGTTTATATCTTAGCTAATAAATGTCGGAAATTCCGTTACCAGTCATGGGCGCATAATTTTCCGAGACAGGGAGACGAGGTGGAATTTGATTTTAACGGTTATTTTTTCCATCATTTGAAATATTTAATAATTATATTGCAAGCAAATATTATATAAGGTATAATCAACATATTGATCATAAGTATATATATGTATACATATATATATATATATATATATATATATATATATATATATATATGTATGTGTGCTTGTATATATATATATATATATATATATATATATATATATATATATGTAATTTGTATGTATGTTGTAAATACTATATCATTTATGACATCTGTAAATAATTGACACTTTTAATAAAGCAAGATTGTAAGCAATTATAACAGTTTTAATAAGACAAGATACAGTAGGCCTACATGCTGTTTGCTTCTACTGTACTTACATTGGTTGTTTGTATACGAAAACACCTGGACTACGGTAAAGTCGTTACACTTTATAGCCCTCTATGGATTGCATTGAACACAGCTTGTGTTAATCTCACAACTGTTGTTACTGATTTTAGCCTGAAGGCAGGCAGCTGTGTGTTATCATGGGCTAAATCAAATCCTATTTAAACCATCTTCCAGAGTAGTAAGTGATGGATTCGTGTATGGATTCTTTTTTTCTCTGTTGTTGATCTCGAAATGGAAAATTATTGAAAAACTGAGTGATAAAATGTTTAAGAATTTCACCTGAAATGTATCATAAAAAAAGACCCCGCAGCATAGTCACCTGTACATTTCCATGCGGTTTATTTATATAAGACTTCTGCCCCTTTGTCATAGCTCCATTCTTTCTTATTACTTTTTTCATCAAATGACAAAACAGCAATACCTAGTAATCGAGACTTCATACCATATTTAAAGTCATCTGGTTTAAATTGAATCGAGCTAATAGTCGCTTACACAACGTTAATTCTGTCTGCACGACAACATGCATGTTGGTAATTTATATTTGAGCTTTTATTTTTCACGTGCATAGCATCCAAATACTACGAAGTTACTATGCATTATCACTGACAGAATATATGAATAAACAAAAAGATATATGGACACAAGGAGTTATATGGTTATATTGCATCTGTGGGTATAGTCAAACCATTTTAAGAGCAAACTCGGAGCCCAATAGCGGCATTGCCAGTTCTCTTAGGTCATTTTCAAAGCACACCTGGCTTGACCGCTTTAATCTATGGGCGAGCCAAGAAAAGGAGAAAAGGGTCAGCTAATAAGTCATTCACCCGGATTTGAACGGTCTAAGAATATAATCTTTTAATTTGATACTCTCTCTAAATTGTTTCCTTCTCTCTTTTTGTTTGCAACCACGTGGTGACAAGTTGAAACTTAAATATAACAAAGAGCAAAATTGTTATAAAACGATTATCATACTAACAGAAATAATCTTAATTTGGATATCAAATGAATTCAGTTCTCAGTTATGATTGATTGTTAAAGGACAGGATTCTTTACAAAGGATTTAATTAACTATGTTTAATATGGTATATTTACATTGGTGATTTTATAGTTTTAGAATTTATTTAATTAATCGACAAATTTTTTTTACAACAAAGGTTGTGTTAGCAAACGTGGTTATGGTGAATTCGTCAGATGAAGTTAGTGCTGTCACAAAAGATTCAACGAATTAGTTAATTCAGACCATTTTCATGTCTTCCTTTATAATTTTATCAGTATGCTTAATACCATTGACCCAATTTTCCTTGCAAATCTGAAACAAAGTCGTTTTTGATATGTTGGTTGCATCTGTGACACGTTTGATTGCTTGGTCAATTCCAAATTTAACAACTTCATCATCATTTTCCCATTTAAAACAACTGATAGACATTGTATGCCATTTTTCTTCCTTCTGGGCGAAAAACACGACGCTGAGAACTTACCACGATTTTTACGGAAGCGTATTGTGCAAGACAGTGAATGAGGAAGCTAATCTTCATGCATTTAATAGGATTTGACCAAAGGTCTCAGTGAACTGACCCAGTGGCAACGTGTATGTCATATCTCCCAATTTGTCATTTTCCTTCCCTTGTCTTAGTGAAGCGAAAGCATCGGGACCGCCACAAATGAGTTTTGGTGATTGACACCTTAAGCTGCGCGTTGGCTGCCCTTGTTCAAAAGATGTGTGTGTATATATATATATATATATATATATATATATATATATATATATATATATATATATATATATATATATATATATATATATGTATATATATATATATATATATATATGTATATATATATATATATATATATATATATATATATATATATATATATATATATATATATATGCATTTGTATAAATAATAAAATAATCAACACCATTTATTCTGAGTGATTTTCGTGTCAATTTCTCCAGGCATATTGCCGTACGAAGCTCATGCACCTAAAGCACATGAATGAAATCTATTGGAGATAACAATAAGAAAAATCGGAGAAAAAAAAATCTCGACAATCACGCGCACACTGAAATAAAATGAAGTTTTACCTCGCCGTTATCACTAAACCTTAAATGACAGTCTATAACTTCAAATATTGTGTATTAGTGAATTATATGACCAGTTAGGTCTTAAATACGAAAATATCAACAATCACACGAACACTGAAATAAAATAAAATTTTACCTCGCCTTTATCACAAAACCTTAAATTACAGTCTGTGACTTTTAACGTGTCATATAATTCACTAATACACAATATTTGGTCTTAAATACAAAATTAAACTACTTTTCCTACTGCTGCGAAGCCAGCAATAAATGTATGATACATATTTGCGATGTCACATGAATTATTTATCATTCTGATGAGGGGGTAACTTGAAACCGGTTTCAAACTACCCCCCCCCCCCCGGTAATCTGAAACCGGTTTCAAACTACCCCCCCCGGTAATCTGAAACCGGTTTCAAGTTACCAGGTGGTAGTTTGAAACTGGGGGTAACTTGAAACCTTTACACCGGTCATATACACAGAGGACTGACTATACGGCTTGTCCTTAAGAACTGGAGTGACGCTCCAATCCTGTAAGTAATGCCACAGACGCTACGGACTATCGTGCTTAGTTCAAGAGGATTGGGCATCCAGGGTAGGAGCCACATGGTTACGTTTTTGATACTTAACTAAATTTTGGTACGTTACTGGGTATCAAGTACAATTGGTAGGCTACATCTAATTTTGAAAATGCCAAATTTTGGTAGTTTTTACTTTCTTTATTTTCTATATATAAATCTATGAAATATGACTTGAAATAATCATATAAAGGAATGTGATAGCCATTCTCTGTTGGCTTCTACATGGTGGTGATTTGTCCGCTACGGTGTTAATGTACTTATTTCTCTTGAAGTCATTATAGGATTACCTTTTCCGTTTATCCCCATTAATCCCAGAGTCCACGTGTCTCCTGGAAGGAATATGCTAAATGTATTTTTAGACCTTTCTGGAGATTATCTCATGCTGAAGCACTACTGCACTTTTAATTAGGTGTACTTGTTTTCGCGTTGATTAATAAAAATTTGAAAACTTGCGTTTATACATCCTCTATCCATATTTTACACCTTTTTTCCCTATGAAGATAATTCAGAAAACTTAATCAAAATATTTTTTTTCCTTCTGTTTCAGTATTTTTATTATGAGAATACAAGATACTATTGCACGAATAAGGCAGAATACTGTGTGGTTTTAAAAATAAACTATACCTTCCAAAAGAAGAGAAAATTTAAGGAAATCATAATTTGGTGAATAAAAATGTGAGGGGAAAACCTAAAATAAAGAGCAATGAAATGCTTAATATTACAAACTTGTGAAATGCAATCAGTTTATCTTTGTAATCTAAAAAGTGTTAAGGGACGAAGTATGGAATACTGTACGTGTCAAAATAGGCGAGTCAGCCCCGTCAGCATGCTAGTCCGTGCCCACACACTTACGAGACTAGCTGGTCATACTGCCAATCGCGACAAGATTGGCCTGTCTGGTCAAACATGCTGATAGGATGAGAGGCCAGGCTTAGTCGCGCTGGGTTTATCCTGTTTACCCCTCACACACGTTAAGGATTGGCGCGAATGTGGCAATCGCGATCAGATCAGCGCGCCAATCCTCTGCGTGTATGGCCTGCTTTAGCCTTATCAAGTTATCTAACCATGTTTCAGATAATGCTAATATGTCCAAATATTTCTCATTTATCAATTCTCGAATTTGAATAGCTTTATTACCAACAGTTTGTATATTTACATGGCCTCAGTTTAGGATATCCGTAATATCAATGGTCAGTTTTTTTCTGCTTGTCTTTTCAATTCCAAATCATAAGCTCGGTAATTTCTTTAATTCACTCTGAGGTCATTTGGTTTGCTTAACTTAGTGCAGTTTATACATTTTACCTGTTGCAAATTACATACTTTGGTGGAATGTGTTTATGAAAATTTCTTGCAGACTTACTTTATCATCAATTTTAAACCTTCACTCTTTTTCAAAATGTCCATAGCTCTCGACAGTGGTAGCAGGTGATCACATGGCACCTATCACGTATGTTATAAATACCCCATTGCAACAG
>NC_090731.1:140909926-140919926 GCF_036898095.1 Palaemon carinicauda
TTGGAATTCCAATTAAACCAGAGTCCTACTAATAATGTTATAACACTCTTGTCATCATTTAAAATTACTTGAAAAGTAAACGTATGATACTAAATGAGATTACGCGGTTATGATGACTAGATTTTTTACATCAATCGCGTGAAATGATATGACCTATAAATATCATCGCTACTGGAATAGCACAAATCGTAGAGTACTCAGAAATAGATTTTTTTTATCTCATACGAGTAACCACGTCCTTTAAGATTATGATACAAACTTTTAATGTTGGTTCTGCAAGTAGAAGTGGATTGATTTCATTAATAAAACGTATCCTGGAACAAAAATATAAGCGAAAAGAAGTCGAGTAAGTTACGGTCATGTGTAAAACATGAATTCTTTTACATTCCTTCAACACTCGGTTTGCTTTGCTTAATAATGGGTGGCTCCCTAAATAAGAATTTACTACACTATTAAAAGTTTGCATTAAAAAGAGTAAATGTCTGGCAACATTTATTCCAGGACTTTTACCGTTTCAAGAAGGGATAGATTGTCGTAAAAGAGGGATATCACGGTCACCAATCCATAAAATATAATAACAAAGCAAGGTAAAATTACGGTCGCCTGTATTTTACGGAAATACGGTTGAGAACAGTATATTTTTACGGAGAATTTCCGATTAAAATTACGGGTTTTTCTAACAGTGTACGGACGTTAACCCATTGATACCAATAGTGGCATTTGTCAGGTTCATTAGTAACTTATCAAACTCTTTGACATACCACCTTTCTACCTAATGTAGCCATCTCAAACTACTGTCACTTTATTTCATGATATTTTACCCTTTCTTATATACTCTCATATATTTTCATCTTTTTGTTTCTTTAAATGCCATACATATTATGCAAATAAAGAAAGCTCCGGAAAGAAGACTGAAATGGTTTGGTCTTGTCATGATAGGTAGTAGGTTGGCCATGGCACCAGTCACCCATTGAGATGCTACCTCTAGAAAGGTTTTGAGTCCTTTGACTGGCCAGCCAGTACTACATTGGACCCCTCTCTCTGGTCACGGCTCATTTTGTCTTTGCCTACACATACACCGAATAGTCTGGTCTATTCTTTCCATATTCTCCTCTGTCCTCATACATCTGACAACACTGAGATTACCGAACAATTCTTCTTCGCTCAAGGGGTCAACTACACTACTGTAATCGTTCAGTGGCTACTTTCTTCTTGGTAAGGGTAGAAGAGACACTTTAGCTATGGTAAGCAGATGTCCTAGGAAGACATTCCAAAATCATACCATTGTTCTCCGGTCTTAGGTAGTGCCATAGCCTCTGTGCCGTGGCCTTCCACTATCTTGGATTAGAGTTTTCTTGCTTGGGGGCACACTGAGGCGCGCTGATTTCTCTTATTTCTCCTCCACTTGTTTTTTGAAATTTTAATAGTTTATATGTGAAGGATCTAATTTAATGTTGTTACTGTTCTTGAAATATTTTATTTTCATTGTTTATTCTTCTTTTGCAGTTTATTTATTTCCTTGTTTCCTTTCCTCACTGGACTATTTTTCCCTGTTGGAGATCCTGGTCTTACAGCATCTTGCTTTTCCAAATATGGTTACAGCCTAGCTTATAATGAGAGAAGATGAACACGTATGTATAAAAGTTATGAACATGGAGGTGGAGGGCAGAAGAAGGATGGGAAGGCCAAAGTTCAGTTGGAAAGACAAATTATTGAATGACATGAAGGAAAAGGGTCTAAGATAAGAAATGTGCAGGTCAGAGGAAGATGGAGAAGGCTAACTAGAAACAACTACCCCATATAGAAAAGGGAAAAGCTGAAGGCAGATGATGATAATGATTATACAAACAATTCAATACAATAACGTCAACTCTTTCTTTTATTTGTAATTAGTATTTACACCACAGTTACGAAATGGATAATTAGCTTAACAATCTCTTCCTATATTCTGTGACGGGCCGAGAGAGGGTTGTGAACTCAAAGGCAGGATGCAGTCAACTGAGTTGTTTATTAAGGAACACTCTCCTTTATATACAAAACCTCAAGGCAACAGGACATAACATGTTCGAAAGACAGACAATATTACAGAGCAAAACCGGAGACATGATCATTCAGGTTCTTTTTAGTGCGAGGGAAGAGCGCAGATACAAGCATAATATATACAAAATAATTATGTACAATTGTGTGACACACGGTTGGTACATGGCTCCCCCCCTAAAAATGACATACTGTACATGTTAAATAGGGCGCCCTGATCTAGAGAGGCGAACTGTAGGCGGGTCATCTGGCAGAAGATAAGCAGGTTTTAGACGATCAATGGAGACCCAGTCTTCTTTGCCCTGAATGTTTAGTAGGAATGCTTTCGGACTGCGTCGGATCACAAGGAAAGGGCCCGTGTAAGGGGGCGTTAGTGGTGGCTTGCTAGTGTCGTTGCGCAGGAAGACGTGCGTTGCAGAGTGCAAGTCCGTTGGTATGTGATGCTTCGCTGGGGGCTTGTAAGTCTGGCGGCACGGAGTAAATTTTCCCACGACGTGACGTATGCGCTGGAGATCGTTGGAGGAGGTTGTAGAAGGAAAAAATTCGGCAGGGACGACCAACGGGTCGCCATACACCATTTCAGCTGCCGAGACGTCGAGGGCGTCTTTAGGAGTGGTCCTTAGTCCCAGGAGGACCCAGGGAAGCTGAGTAAACCAGTTGCAATCCTTGCAGCGGGACATCAAAGCTGCTTTGAGGGTGCGATGAAAACGTTCAACCATTCCATTGGCAGCGGGGTTGTAGGCCGTTGTCTGATGTAGGGTGATGCCCAGGAGATTCGCTAATGACGTCCACAATTGAGAGGTGAAAGTGGTTCCCCTGTCAGAAGTAATATGCTCAGGGATACCGAATCTTGAAATCCATCCAGAGAGTAAGGCAGATGTACATGAGGCGGACGTTGCAGTTTCCATGGGAATGGCTTCAGGCCAACGAGTGGTGCGGTCGATGACGGTAAACAGGTAACGATGTCCTTGTGATGTGGGTAGGGGGCCTACAACGTCGGCGTGAATGTGTGCGAAACGACGCTGAGGTTGAGGAAAGGTGCCCACTCCTGAATCCGTGTGTCGATGTACTTTGGAAGTTTGGCAAGAAGTACAGGCGCGGACCCAATCCTTAGCATCCTTAGAAATGCCGTGCCAAATGAACTTTGCCTTCAGCAGCTGTGCAGTAGAACGCCACGAGGGATGTGAAAGGCCGTGAATGAAATCAAACACCTGTCGGCGCATGGGAGCAGGAATCCAAGGTCGCGGTCTACCAGTACTGACGTCACAGAGGAGGGTGGTGTTGGAGTCTTCGAGGGGAAAGTTTTCCCAACGGAGGGATGTGCAGGATGTCCTACAAGCTGGATACTCTGGATCCTGTCGTTAGGCTTCAGCCAGGGCGTTGTAATCCAATCCCAGTTGAACGGCAGCCAACGTGTTTCTTGACAAGGCATCGGCAACGGGATTCATTTTCCCAGGGACGTATTGGAGGGTGCAATTGTATTCAGCCACGGCGGAGAGATGTCGGCGTTAACGGGCGGACCAGGCGTCAGACTGTCGAGTGAAGGCGTGCACCAGAGGCATGTGGTCTGTGCGAATGACGAAGGGCGTACCTTCTAAGAAATGGCGAAAGTGACGGACAGCCAAGTGCACCGCCAGCAATTCTCGATCGAAGGTAGAATAACCCGATTCTGCCTTGGACAGTTTTCTGCTGAAGAAGGCCAATGGGCGGGGCGAGCCTTTGACCACCTGCTCGAGTACTGCACCAATAGCGACGTCGCTGGCATCGGTGGAGAGAAGGAGAGGGGCGTGTGGGATAGGAAAAGTGAGAGCCGCAGCAGTTGATAGGGCCTTTTTTGCATTGCAGAAGGCTGCTTCTTGAAGGGGACCCCACTTCAGGTCCTTTGGCTTGCCCTTGAGGGAGGCGTAGAGGGGAGCAAGAGTGGCGGCAATGGCTGGCAGAAAACGGTGATAATAGTTGATCATGCCCAAGAATTCCTGCAGAGCTTTGACGGTCGAAGGCGCGGGGAAGTTCTGAACGGCTGCTACCTTCTCAGGGAGGGGAGGGACTCCTTCAGGAGTGATACGGTGCCCTAAGAACGACACTTCGTTGGCGCCAAAGGTACACTTGTCGTACCGGACTACAAGGCCGTTTTGTTGCAGGCGGTCGAGCACGATGCGCAGGTGACGGAGCTGTTCCTCTTTTGAGGAGGAGAACACAAGTATGTCGTCCACATAACATACACAGAAAGGGAGGTCCCTTAAGATGCCATCCATGAGATGTTGAAACGTTGCCCCAGCATTACGAAGGCCAAAACAGGAGTAATTGAAGGTGTATGTACCAAACGGAGTGGTGATGGCGGTCTTGGGGATGTCTTCTGGGTTCATAGGCACCTGATAATACCCCTTCAGGAGGTCGAGCGTAGAGAAAACCTTCGCTTTGTGCAGGTAGGAGGTCATGTCGGCAATGTTTGGGAGGGGGTAGTGATCCGGTTCTGTTTGCATGTTCAGGCGCCTGTAATCCCCGCACGGACGGAGGGAGACTTCTTTCTTCAGAACGATGTGTAAGGGTGACGACCATGGGCTGGAGGCCTTTTGGCAAAGGCCCATTTCCTCCATTTCGGCGAACGTCTGTTTGGCGGCTGCCAATCGTTCCGGTGCCAGACGTCTGAATTTTGCGAAGACTGGGGGTCCCGTCGTCTTGATATGGTGATAAATACCGTGCTTGGTAGGAACCGTGGGCGTTTGGCGAAGTTCTGGACGGAAAACTTCCGGGTACGACATGAGGAGGTGGGCGTAGGCATCGGTGGGTGCGCTGATGTGGAGAGCGAGGTTAGAGGGGGCGGGTTGAAGAGATGTCAACAAGTACGAGTCTGCGTTGACCAATCGTCGGTGGGCGACATCGACCAGAAGGTGTAAATAAGAGAGGAAATCCGCACCGAGGATTGGCATTGTGACGTCAGCAACGAGAAACTTCCGAATGAATTTACCGTTTCCGAAGGATAATGTGAGGTTCTCGTAACCGTAGGTGGGTATCGCAGATCCGTTGGCAGCTACCAAGCGGACGTCGGCATATGTAGACAGACTACGTCGTGCCTTGAAGAGTTTCCTTGGCAAAAGAGAACGACAAGCACCCGTGTCTACCAAAAATCGCACGCCCGTTCCTGCATCCTGTAAAAAGAAAAGATTAGAAACATGGGAGGCCACCGCCACAAGCGATGGCCTACTTACACGTTTTTTGGCCACTGACAATCCTTGGCACATTTCTTCGCAGTTGCCCCGAATCTGAAATGGTAGTAGCAAAACTGCGGCGGATGGGAGGTAGTAAGTGGCTGTAGAAGTCGTTCGTTGGGGCGCGAGCGATTGATGGGTGGTGGGCGGCTTTGTCGCCGCTTCGGCACGTTACGGGGTAGGCGTGTATGTCCTACGGCATTCATGTCATCTTTGGTTGACGTTGAATAGGCATCCTCGTCGTCAGGGGTGGAGGCGTTGATGGAGGTCTTGAAGTGGCTGTCCATAAGGGCGTCGGCTTTGGTCATCAAGTCCTTTATGGGTAAACTATCGACATCGGGTATGGCAGCGCGTACAGGTTCGGGTAAACGGCGTATCCAAAGGGCACGAAGTAGGTTCACCTCACGAGGAGAGCCGTCTGCGGCAGGTTGAAGGCGAGCGATACTGGTCATCTCCCTGAGGGCAAGCGAAGCCCTTTCGTCCCCCAACAGTTGTTGCGAGAGCTTAAAAAGCTTTTGCTATACGGGCGGCTGGCGACGGCGAGTACTGCTGCAGAAGGTATGTTTTGAGGGCGTCATACGCTATTGGGGTGTCTCCTTGTTCACAAAGCCTGTCGGATATTTCTGGGAAGGTGTCCTCGGGTATCGCCGCGAAAACATAATCCGCTTTGGTGGTTGAGCGAGTCACGCCCCTGATACGAAACTCGACTTCTGCGCGCTGAAACCAAGCAAACGCCTCTCCGCTGGCAAACGAGGAAAGTTTGAATGGAGCGGCCGCAGCACCAACTGCCGTAGAGTCCGTCATAGTACCAACGATGAAGGGGCGAGGGGGTGGGGGTGGAAGGCGGTGGGAGCGAGTCGACTTCCGGGGTCACCAATGTGACGGGCCGAGAGAGGATTGTGAACTCAAAGGCAGGATGCAATCAACTGAGTTGTTTATTAAGGAACACTCTCCTTTATATACAAAACCTCAAGGCAACAGGACATAACATGTTCGAGAGACAGACAATATTACAGAGCAAAACCGGAGACATGATCATTCAGGTTCTTTTTAGTGCGAGGGAAGACCGCAGATACAAGCATAATATATACAAAATAATTATGTACAATTGTGTGACACACGGTTGGTACAATTCCAACTTAGGATTTCGATGTCCCTCTAATCGCTTACCTATCTCTTATCCAGAGAGTGCAACCATCTCTGCTAAACCTATTCTTTGTCATTTCTCTTATTCCATCCTACCCTCGCCCATTATAATTAATTTCAATCACTAATATGAATGAACTAATTTAATTTTTTCACCATACTTATTAACATTCATTATTTCCATTCGCCTTCATAACCTTACTTTTATTCAGATTTTCTTTGTTGTATCGATATCTAAAACTATTTGATGCTTAATAGCATGTATAAATGTGTTTATATGTATATACATAGGTATATATATATATAATATATATATATATATATATATATATATATATATATATATATATATATATATGTGTGTGTGTGTGTGTGTGTGTATATGTATATAGATATGTGTGTGTGTATATGTATATAGATATGTGTGTATATATGTGTATGTGTATATATATATATGTGTATATATATATATATAATATATATATATATATATATATATATATATATATATATATATATATATATATATATATATATATATATACATACACATACATCTCTCTCCCTCTCTCTCTCTCTCTCTCTCTCTCTCTCTCTCTCTCTCTCTCTCTCTCTCTCTCTATATATATATATATATATATCTATATATATATATATATATATATATAAATATATATATATATATATATATATATATATATATATATATATATATATATATATATATATATATATATATCCGTTATTACGAAACCAATAAAAGATTATTTTCATCAAGAGAGTTAAGGAAAAACAATTTAATTCATCACTCTTCTTAATTGCAATATTCTTCCGCTTGCTAATTGGTTAATCGATTAACGTTTCATCCAAATGTAATTGAAAAGTAATTGATTTAGGTGCATTAGCGATTTCGACTTGCGGAAAAATTTATTTCGGTGTCTAGGTGTAAATACTTATTAATGGCAGAAGCATGGGACAGTAACAAGCTGCCCTAGCTAGCAGGAGAATGCCCTAGAGACTGACCATGTACTGCACCCTAGCAGTACCAGCTGAACTCGGTTGAGTCCCTTGTCAGGCTGGGAGGAACGTAGAGAGTAGAGGTCCCCTTTTTGTTTTGTTTCATTTGTTGATGTCGGCTACCTCCCAAAATTGGGGGAAGTGCCTTGGTATATGTATATATATATTATATATATATATATATATATATATATATATATATATATATATATATATATATATATATATTATATATATATATATATATATATTATATATGTATATATATATATATATATATATATATATATATATATATATATATATATATATATATATATATATATATATATATATATATATATATATATGATCAAATCCCCTCTCCAACCAAGCTAGGACCAGGAAGGACAAGGCAATGACTACGGATGATTCCTTAGATAGACCTACAGGCTCCCCCAAACCCCCGATCCTTAGCTCACTAGATGGTGAGGTTGCGGACACTCCAAGAAACTATGAAGGTTGAGCGGATCTCGTACCCCAGTCTGCCAGATAGACGGGCAGGGACGTTTGTAATAGGCTGCTACAATCCTGATTTGATTGTCCTTATCTCCCGATGCATTGTTCACTTACTGAATAAAGAATGAAACCCTTAAGGGAAATTAACTCTCATCCTGAACATTGGAGAATTTTTACGGCCAGAACATGTTACGTTATTTAATGCTTAGTCAGTATCAATTGTTTCTTTCCAATCATTGACTCAGATTAAATCATGTGTTGTACCATTAGTTTAATCAAAATATCATACTCAATTAATTTCTGGGATGTATAAAGATTAAATCATGTGTTGTACCATTAGTTTAATCAAAATATCATACTCAATTAATTTCTGGGATGTATAATTTATTTTGATTCTTATTTCCTTATTAATCTATTCATGTATCATTTCTTTTTTATTTGAGGAAATCTTGACATACCTCTTCCACCTATTTGGGAATTCTTTTATAGGTCATGAAAAAGGTTATAGGCCGAATGATTTGGAAGAATATGTGAAAAACAAAGTGTAATTGAAGAGACGAAAGATGTGATCGTAAAGGAAAGTATATTGCACTTTACGAGAGATAGAAGGTTATAGAAATCAAGGAAAACGGAAATAAGTAAGAGTTCAAACGCTCGTAATCAAAGGGGAGAGAAGCAGTCGTCGGATCTAGCATTGAGACAATTATTGGCATATATTTGTCTTTTGATTATTATTCATAAGGTGTAAAACAATAAAAATAAAAGTTGTTTATGGTAAGATTAACATTACTAATTTTTGATGTTGCATTAATAATTTTCGATGCTCCTTTTTGTAATTGATTTATGGTTAATGATACTTGTAATTCAGAACAGCTTATACAAAATTTATATCATTTACAAATACAAATGAACAAATTGTGTATTACTAGGGAAAAACTAACCAGATTTTGAAAACCGGTTACTTTTATTGAACAATCGCTGTTTAAGTAATCAGAAGCAAACTATGTTTATGAAAACATTGCTTTTATGAAAAGTAATACGCATATATTTCAACATACTTGCTGATAAAGCTAAGTGGAAATTCTTAATTAAAAAGGATTTTCCGTTCGTGCATGTGTTTCTAAAACATTGCCAAAAAAAAGATGGGTGAGAGAAATCGCATATACGCCAATGCTTTTCGCTTGCACAATTAAGCATAAGTTCAAAGGAAATGTGCGCAGAAATGATTTAGAGAGAGAGAGAGAGAGAGAGAGAGAGAGAGAGAGAGAGAGAGAGAGAGAGAGAGAGAGAGAGAGAGAGAGAGAGAGAATGACGTTTCCTATTCTTGCTGAAAAGGCAGAGTTTAAAACTGACAAAAGGGCCCTTTTTCATTTTTCCATAATCCCCCGAAAATTGGTTTCAGTTTGGGCCAAATCCCATGTCAAATTAGTTTTATTGCTTCAAACCAGAACTATTTGATATGAGGAAGGTAATACCTCGACCAATACACCAATTCATTCGCACCAGTGTGGGAGCGTCAGTAAAGAATAAAAGATATAGATCATGGCTTACCTTGGTGGCTTTCCATGTTCTATGATAAAGATTTTTTTTTCTCATGGAGGTCGATAGGACTGACAGCTTAATGGTGTTAATTAGCTCAGATTGAAATAAAAAAGAAAGTAGAACTACAAAAAGCGTGGGATTTACCTTTTTGGAATCGGTAGATTCCAAAACGGGAAAAAAAGGAACGATTCCAAAGTTTGCTGTCAAGGGCAATAAACACCAAGATGATCGATTAATTTGAGATTACCTCTCATTCAAGGATACTTGTTGAGTTATATTTTTATAACTCGCGCATCTCTTTTTTATGTTTTAATTTATGCTTTCCCTTAATTTCCTGTTTTTTTTTCTTTTTTTTTCATGATTGCGGTGTAGTAAGCCCCGAGGTAGCCAGCATTATTGACCTCGAAAAAAAAAGAAAAAAAAAAAAACACGCTCATACGACTCCAAGCTCAAACACAAACTCTTTAATGAACGTCAGGCAAAACCATTGCCAAACGTTTTGATTCACAAACAGGGTATACACTTGAGGGAGAACTGTAATCGAACTCCTT
>NC_090731.1:140922426-140934926 GCF_036898095.1 Palaemon carinicauda
ACATCTAATACAAGGTCGGGTTTGGAGTTTAATGAAAGGTTGAAAAAATCGAATCAGACAAAAGCTAGGTTAAGTAAAATTTAGAAATCAAATCGCCTGAAATGACATATAAAAATCAGGCTATATATAATTTTAGTGAGATTGGTGTTACTGTATGGACATTGGTCGTGCTATGACAAGAAAAAAAAATATCCAAAAGATTTTGTAGATTTGAGAACGAAGTCCTCAGAAGAATATTGAAAGGAAAATGGCAGGACAGCATTAGAAATAAACTATAAGAGAGATTACACAAGTGCTATATGTGGAGGAGATCTTGTTGAGGGGCAGATTGTGATAGTTAGGACATACTCATTGCACTCCCAAAGAGAGATTAGCTCACTAAACATTTAACCGACTCGCAGGCACCAGGAGAGTTGGAAGACCAGTGAAGCAAGAACTGGGAGATGATAAGTGGAGAAGTATTGAATTGAAAGCTAAATATAGAGACGACTGACGAAATCTAACTGAGGCTCTTTGCGTCATTAGGTAAGGAGGAGATGATGATGATATATATATTTGAACGATTGGTTGTTTGTGTGTGTGTGTGTGTATATTTGAATCGATGATACATTTTAGGTGAGGGTGACGAAAATTTGCAGGCTTTTTAGGTTTAAAATGTCCCTAAGCTTGAAAAGTTAAAACTAGAAATTGAATTGAATGTAGATTTAATTAGAGTATATGACATACAGGTCGATGTAACAGTGAACCATAGAGTTGAAGTAGAACAAAAACTGAAAGTTTTGATTCATACAGATAGATCATTTTAGATGTAGGAAATTATATTATGGAGGAGAGGATGAAGGGGAGAACACTTTAAAAAAATAATTCAAGAAAAAATCCCAATGTTGCGATGGGTGAAGGGATTGTTTAGTAAATTTTCATTCTTAAAAGGAGTAATTTTAATAGGAATACGAAAAAAAAGACGGAAGGTAGATGGGAACGGTTAGTATTTTGAGTAATGTAGAGACAGAACGAAGGAACTGAAAACATTTAGTGGTTTGATATCTAGAAGAATAATAGTGTTATGAAAATGTCTTATAATTCAGAGATTTCAGAACGAAGAATGAGATGAAAGAAAGGTTTTGGTATTTAAGAAACACACAATGGACTAGAAACGGCAACTGTTGTTGTTGTTGTTGTTGTTGTTGTTGTTGTGATGTTTGTTTCCAGTAATGATTAATTCGTTTTAGATTGCCCTGTTTTAGAATGAGAAAAAAAAACTGTCTGCCTCATTCATCTTTTAACGTTTGAATACAAGATTAAATTTACCTCGCAGAGAAAATTACCAACGCATCAAAAGCTTCATAAATATGTAAAACTGAAGCATGGCCAGCTTTTTTACTGCCCAAATAAACACTGCATTTTGCATACTTGCTTGCTCTCATTGAATAGTAAATACGTTCAATTAATATACCCCTGCCACAACTGCTAATCTTCAGACTAAGATTGTTTCAGATACTCAAAAGTGAAATTCATTAGTATTAAAGATTTCAAATTAACATAGTCCAGTTTTGCGTTATTCTGACTTATCTCTGTTAACACATTAACACATTTAACTTTTTAGCTGCAATGGCTCCATCTCATTAAATTATCAAATTTATATTTTATATGGTTCAGTTACCATTTTCATTAACATATATGCCTGTTCATTATACAGCTAAGAATTGTTTTTGATCTATTATCTACAGTTCTTCAAAAGATTTTAAAAGGCAGAATTTCTATCCTATGAACCACCATCAATTCTGCTGATCTCTTTATTTTCCAGTCTCTCTCCTTACTTATTAAAATCATTGGAGGCATTCATCACCAGAAGGGCCGGCCCCAAAACAAGAACAGTGAACAGAGTTGAATTTCTTTAATTTAGATAGCATCTTAAAACTGCACCATAGTTATCGTCATTATTAGCCTTTCGGCATTATATCACTATACCACACGCATATATATGTATATATATTTAGGACGTATTCGGTTTGTAAAAAGTGCTACTTCATGAAAAGTAGGGTTTTGGCCTTTCTGATAGCAAACTCCTTTTTTCCTAGATTGCGGTTTTCATCATTAATAGGCATCCTCCTTAAAATACAAATAAAACTGGCGGTTTTTACTTGGCGTTCAACCATATACGAAACAAACCCTCCACCCCCCATTTCATCATTACAAAAATTAACTGGGTCTTTCATATTCAAACAAACTTTTTCCCGAAACATCTATTCCATAAATGCTCTTTTGACTATTCTTGTTTAGAAAATAGGTTTTCCGCTTCAGGACAACCCTTTACCCTAGCACACGTCCTGGAAACTCCCTACTTACTCCAAAACACATCTCTTGTCTTTATCACCTATCTTATTATTTATGTTAACAAAGTGCACTTTCTTTCTTTCTTTTCATACAAAGCCAATTTGGTAATGTTAGATTTTCCACGTTGCGCTTCATTCCTTCTTACTTTTTTAATCCTGAATCATATATTTACTATATAACCCATTCGCCATTCAAATTTGAGAAAAAGAGTCCTCTGACTAACGCAATCTTACATTTTTCATAGTAATTTAGTCTTCCTGACGCCCATTTACCCTAATTCTTGTATTATTCCTAGATAAAAAAGTTTTTGTCACTCCCAGTCCTGAATAAATTTCCTTCTCACACCATGAGCCTACTCTTAAAGTATTAGAATATGAATTTGTTATCAATATTATTATTTGCAGATCAAATGCAAACATATTACTCCAAGGTCTCAAGAAGTAATGGATTTACAAATCTATTTGGCCCGGTCATGGTAACTTCTGTAGTATTCAGACAGGTGAAAATACTGCTGATTTATTTCTTTGCTTCTTGTGTGTGTAGAAAGTGTCTGTTACACTAGCCTTATGAGACCAACCTTGTCCATCAGTTAGGTGATCAACAACCTTCAAATTGGTACTTTACAACTGATGGCTTTATGCATCGAATATCCTAGCTTTCAGTACCTACTAAACAGCTAATTGCTTCTTTACTGGGGCAATTAGCTCATGATTTTGTATACATTTAGACTAATGGTATATATATATATATATATATATATATATATATATATATATATATATATATATATATAAATTAATAAATACATAAACATACAAGAGTGTGTTTGTGCGTTGATGTGAATGAACCTTAGGTTGATAAAAAGATAACCATAGGGTACCATCCCTTTACATTCATTAAACATTACGACGATAAGGAAGAGACATTAAAATGAAAGCTATGAAGGCCAGTTAAGCCAAAATGAAGGTACTTCACCTTTATTGTAGTAGAAGAAGACATATTTCTAAAGGTGTGGTTCCTGATGAAAATTACATGGCCAGTTGAGTGGTAGACAGCCTTAATTCCGGTAAATTGTAATAGTCAGGAAGTCAAGGTTGAAAGTGTCCAGTTGCCTTTTTCAAACTGAAACAGAGACACTCGAATATGAAATGGAAGTCTTTGGCTGAAAGGACCCCATTTTAGATTATCTCGTCAAACATTCCCTCTGTGGAGATCAATAATGTTCTGATTATAAGTACTGATTACAAGGATATATGATTTTCTCTTCAACTTCCTATCTACCTAATTACTTTAATGTTCCTCTATAAGCAGCGGGTTTAGTCCTTATATTTCATATTTCAAGCTAATGGTTTTAAGTAGAGACCAGTCAAATCAATTATTAGCAGCCGGGGATGTTCGTACTACTAAGCGAAATGTCCTCAGTATAAGTGCATTAAAATTTCAACTGTGACAAGGACTATGGTAAAGTTAATGATGAGTTGAACGTAACTCTTTGAGTTTTTATCTTTTGCAATTTTGTAACTCAAAACTCTTTTGTTGTACCGTTCCGGGATAAACAATAAAGGTTGGACAATGTAAGCGGTTATCTAATAAACTTCAGCAGTATAATTTTGCGCCATTCCAAGGGCATTTTTTAATAGCCTTGGTCGCTTAATAACGAAACGAAATTGCAATGTTAATTACATTTTGGCATAATCTCTGATAATTAAGCAGCTGTTTGATGAAAGACATTGGTATCTGATGACAATATTAATTAAATCATCGTTTGTAATTATCTCTAATGCATAATTCTATGAGAATTACAAATCGCTAATAAGTTACACGGTCTAGTGAAAAATATCGTTTGGCAGTTATCTCTAGCGAACGTTTATAAGTAAATACATTTGTTAATAAAACGTTCTGAGTTTCATGATGAAGATCGGATAGCTTTATGAATTAGAGTAATGAGTTATTTTCTAAGAAGAAATCAATATTACATCACAATCGTCAGCAATGAAATAAGTCGCCTCAAATTGAGATGTAAAATTTATAAGGAAATGTAGCAAAATATAATCTAGCAACTGTCATGTAGCATAATCTCATAAAGTCATGGTTTCACACCCAACACCACCCAGCCAATGGAAAAAAAAATTGCAATATAACTACATCCGTTGCATCATCCAACAGCAAACCGTGTAAAAAATTGCATGAACATGGAAATGAAATGCAATTATTCTGAGTAGGGCATATGTTTAATGAATTTGTGGATTAGGATGACGCGCTGGTGAACCATTTTCATGGAAAACAGAAGGACGAAAATGATTTAGATACAATTTTCTTTTTATAATGAACTGTCATGTCAGGTATTTTCGCTGAGGGCAAATATTAATCCTCCAACCCATAATGACAAGAGCGATATAATCTGAATAACTCAATGTGTTGCTTCGAAATAAATAGTTATCCCTTGTAACAGTTTCATTTTATCTGGGATGTAACAATGTTAGCCCCCCCCCCCCCTTTCCCTCTCCCCCTTTTAACGCAGATAGCCTACTCGGGAGCTTCCGACTGACATTCTGGATTGGCGGGGATGAAATGAAAGATACGATTATGATAATGGCATAGTTTGTCGGATGCCATTGCTGACACGAGGCCAACATAATCTATTTTCTTAGTTTATAGGATAGTTAATCCTTACCATTATCCTACTAATAATTGTGGTAATACTTTCATTCACCTTTAATTTACACCCTTATATTGGTTTAACTTTAACCAAAATTAAGAAAACAGACGCGCGCGCGCACGCGCACACACACACACACACACACACACACATATATATATATATATATATATATATATATATATATATATATATATATATATATATATACATACATACATACACATACATACATACATACCAAATACATTTAAGGGAAGTATAGATTACCTCTTACTTAACTGGAAGTTTATAAGAACAAATTACTCAAAAGTTTCTTTTTAAGATTCACAAATTAGTTTATATATTCGTTATGCTTCTTCCCTAACGCAAATAAGAAAAAGATGTAGTGTTTTTATTACGAAACTTTTAGAATATTAGGATCTGAAAATCATATCCTCAGTGAAAACATGCTCCCTTGTTTACAGATCATGCCATATGGCAAACTACAAACGATATCTGCAAATACAATAAAACCAGTGTATGAATATAGAAAAGCAAACCAATGGAAGTTTATCCTTTCATGGTACAGATGAGTAATATGAATTTGCTGTCATTCTTAGATGACCAAAAAATACCACATGTAGAAATAAAACGATGTAAAATAATAAGGAAAACACGATGGTTTATACAAGAAAATTTCATAACTCAAGCGAATTGTCAGAAAACTGGTAGAATTAAAAAAAAAATTAGGTGAAAACTGCTAGAATTTTAGAAAAAACCAATTAGGTGAAACTTGGTAGAATTTTAGAAAAAACCAATTAGGTGAAACTTGGTAGAATTTTAGAAAAAAAAAAACAACGATTAAGTGAAAACTGGTGTTTACAGAAAAAAAAGTTAGCGTAAAACTGGTAGAATTTTAGAAAAAAAAACCATTTGGTGAAATCGTAATTTTAGAAAAAAAAGACAAGTGAAAACTGGTAAAATTTTATAGTAAAACGATTAGGTAACTGGTAAAATTTTTGAAAAAAGAAACGATTTGGTGAAAACTGGTAGAATTAAAAATAAAACGATTAGGTAAAACAGGTAGAATTGTAGGAAAAACGATTGTGTGAACAATAAGGGAATTGGATTTGAATCGGTATGAATTTCCGTGTAAAGCTTACATAGTAAGGGTATTGGTTCTCTGGAAGACGCGCATCATATACCTTATAATACCTATCCTACCCATAGGGAAATCCTTTTCAGTATTATTTTAAACTTGCCGCATCACGAAAATGGAGACCTGGTGAGAAGAGAGGTGATGACAGGCTTTAATGAAATCAAGGTTACATTAGGGGTTATATTTGCATCATGATTAAGATATACGTATTCATTCGTAGATTTAATCATGTAAATTGTGGTATGTCATATTTATGATGATAGTTAGTATAGTTAGTATGCATTAACATAACCAAGTTAATTAAAAGTGCCATAATACGGCATCGCTTATGAGTCAGGTTGTCAGTCCAAGGGACATGAAGAAGATATCATTAATGCAAAGTAAACAATCGCAACATGCCACGGGACTCATCGTCATTTTTTGTCTCAATATCAATAACCTCATTTGTTAGTTTGAAAATGCCGTTGCATAGAAATAGTTTAGATACGTTCAGGAGGCTGCGCTAGCACAAGCCTAGCTTCCATGTAGGAGCAGTGATTACTCCCTAATTTTTGGTGTGGCAATAGAAATGAAAAAAAAGAGAGAGAGAGAGAGAGAGAGAGAGAGAGAGAGAGAGAGAGAGAGAGAGAGAGAGAGAGAGAGAGATAAGGTTAAGGCAGGTGACTAGCAATCGGTTTCTTGAGTGAAAGTTTAAAAAACAACCATAAAAGAATTATTTTGATGAAAGTAGACTTGTCATTAATAGCTCCCTAAAATAGATTAAACTTGTATTTCTATGGCATATGATAAACAGAAATGAAGTGTGGGAATATATATAATTTTCTATCACGACGCCTTTTCAATTAACTGAAAGCAAAGTTAAGTGTTCTTGTTTATATCGACTTCAGCTGAATTTAAATCTTGTGCTCACACGTAAAATCCAAGACCTAGTTAATGGTAATTTTGAATAGACCTTATTATTTCATCTCAAAGGAGGAGAATGATTTCGTTACTTGATCAAGTGAGCCTTTAAACAATCAAGATTTCTCTTTTCATAATTTAACATGCACAGCTAGAAAAATCGTAATTTGCTGTTTTTTATATACTCGATATAAAATTGAAACAAAATACTTCTCATCCCCTCTCCTTGAGAGAGAGAGAGAGAGAGAGAGAGAGAGAGAGAGAGAGAGAGAGAGAGAGAGAGATTTATGAAAAATGGCTATTAATTTATTCTGCAGTCAACAAACCTTTTTTTTTCTAATTTAGCAAATTTTATGTCAGCAGCTAAATTTCATGGAATATTTCATGTTCACATCTTTTATTAGATATCTTAAGTGTGTTTCTCTAAACTATCTCATATTCCGCATCTTATCGAGAAATTTATGTATAGAAAAGGTTTCTACCTCAGAAATGGATATGGAAAATATTTCATATAATTGAAATGTCTGAATCTATGCCTGACTGGATTTCAAGAGCGAGTCGTGGCTTATTTCTTTTACCACACCATTTAGTTTTACTGTATTGAAAGTCTTTTATTTTTTTCTTTTAACTTGAAGCCTCGTTTTTCATCGAAATCTCAGTGTCTTTCTTTATGGTTATCATTTTGTGCAAATTAACCTTATGTATTACAGAATAAGCTTCTTATCTTATTTTTTCTTTCAATTCGTAATAATTTTAAGAAAATTTAAACCCAGAAAACAGTCTGGTATACAATTTCTGTTCTTCTGACATTGATTTAAGATTTTCTGTGTGCATCCTGAAATTTCTAAATGTCATAAAGGTTGAAAATGATACGCCAAATTTGATCAATTTTGCCCTTATCTATTCTTAGTCTTGTATTCAAATCTCAAATACTGTTGTATCGAATGCTGGACTAAGATCCATATTCTTTATAACTTATACGATTTATTATATGTACACCAAGTTAATAAGAATCCTTATCTTGAATGGTATAATAATAATTTACACCTCATTAGAATCTAAGCCTGTAAAATTGTCGTCTGAGTCGAAAAATATGTCCATTTTTAAATTATATATAAGTTGTATTTGGTGATTTATATGGTTTTACTATCTTAGTTCTCGTAATCTAACAAGTTTATATGTCGACGTTTATTAATATTTCATATTACTTTAATTTGTAACTTTTCCATAATTTCCGAGAAGGGAACAAAATATAATACGGAAGTTTTGTCTGATAGCGGTACCCGATCAGCTAGTATCCCCTATTTATATGATCTATTTTTTTTCATAATAAGACACGTCTTTTGGTAATATAATCCATTTGTGTATTTTCATGGTTTTATGTCTTCTTACTGAAATTATTTCGGTTTTTAATTCCGGTAATATATACCTTAATTTAATTATTTTGTATTAAACTGGAAGCGTATTTAAATTACTATTATTTATCAACTGTGTTGTTGTAACCTGTTGGAAACGTCCCTTCCTTGTGATCTGCTGGACTGGGGTTCAAGACTTGCCCAAGCTGAATGGTTGCTTGTAGCATCTGTAACCTCTCTAGGGGAGACCATAGTTCTACCTGCTGAATCATTAGCAGCCATTGCCTAGCCCTCCCTGGTCCTAGCTTGGGTGGAGAGTGGACTTGGGCGCTGATCAGTTGTATATATGGTCAGTCTCTAGGTTGTTACCATTGTCCCTTGCTTATACTATTCATGAGCGACCTTTAAACAACTTCTTTTCCGTGATGGTTGTAATTTTTTCATTATTTTTTAACTTTTGCACATTGATTTCATGCAATTTGGTCTTTGTCAGTTGTAACTCTTTAGATTATTTAAATCCTTTCATCTTTTGACCCCTTGGCATTTAAGATTCTTTGCATTTGAGTGTTTTACTCTTCTAAATTTTTGGTATTTATATCAACATATATTCCACCTTTAAAAGTCGTGCTTCTACGACATGCATACAAACGGTTATTTAAGCCTTTTTAGATCCTCATTGTCTGTGATTAATATCCAATGCCACGATGTTTCAAATAAATAGTCTTCAACTTGAAAACTTAACTTTCTTACAGGCATTTTACAACACAAATCAAACATTTGAAAAATAAGAATTTAAGAATTCTTTTAAATATATATATTTTGATGTATCATCTCTAAGTCAACATCTTCCTGATTTGATTATTTTCAAGCTATATTTGTGATGGCCCTTTTCACAGGAGGTTTCAACTATCAATGCTAACTTAATACAAGGAATGTTTTCAATTACTGCTAAAGTCCTTTTTAAGTGTTGTTTCATTGTGGGACCACATGACTTAATGAAATGATTTAGTCACCTTGACTGAAGGCAATGGTTGAAAGTATTAACTTGAAAGGGTTTCAACCATCGCTCCTGATATAATTTAAAAATTAAAACTTCATCAATTTTTTTTTTCATTTTTGTATTTTGATGTATCACTAGATGAAAATTCAGTCAAATTAATAAATTATATTCATAAGATAAGAAAAAGCAAAATATGCTAAAATTCTATTGAGAGAGAGAGAGAGAGAGAGAGAGAGAGAGAGAGAGAGAGAGAGAGAGAGAGAGAGAGAGAGAGAGAGAGAGAGAGAGAGAGAGAGAGAGACATCGTCAAGGGCTTCTCATTTTAATGCTATAAGAAAACTGTTTACTCGTGTCTAATGACGATAAACACATTTGTCAGTTTTTAAATTGTCGGTTGACGACTAGGATATTGCTGCTTAGGTGAACAAAGGCATTCTCAATTTTTGGGAACTTGCCCATCGTCCGATCCATGACAAACGCGGTTCCTTGGTATTGCCTTTTTAGCCCCCCCCCCCCCCACACAGAGAGAGAGAGAGAGAGAGAGAGAGAGAGAGAGAGAGAGAGAGAGAGAGAGAGAGAGAGAGAGATTTTTTAAAAATTAAATTAGCTACCGCTGCATAACCCCATTCAAAAGTTCATAATCATAAGATAAAAAAGCCACAGAAACATCTCTGGATTTTTCTCTCCGTTCGTGATACGTGTCAGGACTAAGCCATTACTTTTAGTCAAACATGTCTGACGTTTTTGGTACCGAGTTAATGAACAAACACTTTTACCCAAGGTCGCATGATTCAATCTTTCCCTAATGACAAGCCTTGGGAAAATCCTCCCCTGGCCTGGAGTGCCTTCCAAATGCCATTAATATGCATAAAGATGCAGATGTATATTCACATCCAGACGGCACATAGAAACATACCTGTAAACACAGAGTGATTTTTTTCCTACACAGAGGCATCTTACATGTACAGAAATGTGTGCTTGCACATGCACCTTGCATATGCACTAACATATATGCATAACTTGCATGTTTGGAAGATATTTTTTTTTTCCAAATTTTTAACATGATATAACTGATTTTAGATATCAATGTACAAATGTAACTCTAGTATCGAATTCACTGTACCTTAGGAATAGTTTTCATTCAAACGGAATCATAACTACTGTAGTAAGAATATCTACCACGATCAGGTACCGAATCTGTAACGTTTTGTGATGATATTAAGATGACAATGGACCTGTCCACTCGGACATCAAGAGAGAAGGAAACTTCGTCTATTTTTGTCATAATCTCTGTACTTCCTTCACTATTTTATAAGAAAGTACTAAAGTTGTCTTCCTATATTTTATTTTGAATTTAATCATTTGGACCTGCACAAATAGTATATCAATAAAAAACAGCTACAACAATAACATTGAAATTTCCAGTTATAGCATACTAAAATGTTTAGTAATCTTACAGTCCTAAGAGATTCCATTTAAAGGTACTGTAATAAGGGTTAGAGGGATCTGTCATATTACAGCCGAGCTTTTGCCAAATGATTTGATCAACAGAATTGAAGACCAGCGAGGCTTGTGCTTCTTATTCATTAGTTTTCAGAGGGCTTGTAAACTGCGTTGGGCATAAGACGACAGACCTGGTGCAGCATCTTCTCTTGGAATTGTTCGAGCAGGTCGGGAGATTCTTTGGTAGTAGTTAATTGAATCCAATTTTTTTTTTTCGAAAATTTCAACATGTTTCTTTTTTTATTCATATGATTGTTTGCTACAATATTGTATATACTTCAAATGTGATCCCATTGTTAGACAAGTGTAAATTTGAAAAAGATTATGCAATGTTGGCTAAAACTGCGGGTGATAGATAATAAACCGGACAACAAATAAAGATTTTGTTTTTACTAACAGATTTACCGTACGATTAAAGTGCTGTCGCAGGAGAATATATATATATATATATATATATATATATATATATATATATATATATATATATATATATATATATATATGTATATATATATATATGTGTGTGTGTGTGTGTGTATGTATGAATGAATGTATATATATAGAATATATTATCAGCAGTAGCTACTCCACTGCAGAACAAACCTCAAACATCTGTTTATGGTCTTTCCATGCCAGTATATACCCGCAAATTTTCATATCTCTCAATCCAGTCTTTTTTTAAATAGCGACGAGTTACTGTGCTACCCTGCAATTTTAATGTATGGACAGGATCATTTATTACCATATTCAGTCCTTATAAATTGGTAACAATTGTCGAATTACTCATACTAACATTATCATGTGGCTATAGGATTAAAGTTATGCCTTGGAATGAGAAGGTGTTAGGGAATGTGGAAATACGATTACCTTGTTAAGGTTTGTAGTTATAATAAAGGGGAGGTGGAGAAACTGAATGATTTTTTTTTCCAGATTGGCTAGTGACCACCAAAACCGATGATCGTTACTAGTGTAAAAGTATTGGTACCTTGGTAGTATTGGTAACTTCTAAATAGGTTTGCTGAAGGTAATCATCTGTTCCCTAGTTTGCATTTTGTTTTTCGGAAAGGCCTTGGAACATGAGGTGCCCTTCTTACATTATCTAATGCTGTACAGAAATCCCTTGATTTTAGTCAGGAAGTTCGTGATTGGCCTTGATTTTAGTTCTGCCTTTGACCGTGATAATCATGAGGCCCTTGTTTTCAAACCCAAACAGTTGGGAGTTAGTGGGTCGTTTCTTAGCATTATTATTGAACTTTTAAGTAATATATGTCAAAGAGTTGTTGTTGATGGGCACCATAGTGAGTATAGGAATGTGATATCTGGTGTTCCACAGAGTAGTGTTCTTGGCCCATTACTTTTCATACTATATACACATGTCATGTGGTTTGGTTTAGAAAACAAGCTTGTTGCATATGCAGATGATGCTACTCTCTTTGCATCAATTCCATCTACGGAATGTAGATCTGCGGTTGCTGAATCACTTGATAGAGGTCTAGCTAAAATTAGTGCATGGTGCAAATTATGGGGTATGAAGTTGAATCCTAACAAAACTCAAACTCAGCATTGATAATATTTCTTTACTTTGTATGACTTAAAATTGTAGGTGTG
>NC_090731.1:140939926-140944926 GCF_036898095.1 Palaemon carinicauda
GAACTTCCCTACATCCTCAACCGTCAAAGCACTGGGTAAGATAAAATATTTTATCACCAGTTCTTGCCAAACATCACTGCCACTCTTACCCCCCCCCCCCCTCTACACCTTCCTCAAGGTCAAGCCAAAAGACATGAAGTGAGGTCTCCAAGAAGCAGCCCTCTGCAAAACAGAATGCCTTATCAACTGTTGCTGCTCACACTTTTCCCGTGCACATGCCCCTCTCCTATTCACCAATACCAAACACGTCAGTATTGGTGCAATACTCGAGCAGGTAGTCAACGCCTTATACTGCCCATTGATTTTCAGTAGAAAATTGTCCAAGGCAGATTTGGGTCTCCATCACTTTTGCCACTTCTTTTAAGGTACGCCCTTTATCATTCGCACGGACCACATTCCCTGGTGCACGCTTTCACTCGACTGATGGCTGGCCCGCTCGTCAACGCCGACGTCTCTCCGCCGCGGCTGAGTACAACTGCACCCTTTAACATGTCCTAGGTAAAATTAATCCCATTGCCGATGCCCTGTGAAGAAACACTTTGGGGGCTATTCATCTGGTATTGGATTACAATGCCTTAGCAATAGTCCAAAGAATAGATCCAGAGTACCAAGCATGCAAGACATCCCTCCGGTGGGAAGACGTCGTCCTTAACAACTCCAATGCCACCCTCCTCTTTGACATCAGTACTGATAGGCGTCGTCCATGGATACCTGTCCCCATGTACTGATAGGTGTTTGACTTAATCCATGGCTTCTCATATCCCTTGTGATGATCTGCTCAGGTACTAATTAAGAAGTTCATTTGGCACACCATTATTAAGGATGCTAGGGATTGGGTCAACACTTTTTCATGGCATACTTCAAAAGTACATAGACACGAGTGGGCACCTTCCCTCAACCCCAGCATCAATTTACCTACATTTGTTAAAGTTTTTGTCCATTACCCACATCACAAGGTCACCGTTACCTGTTTACTGTCATTGACCACCCAACTTGTTGCCCTAAAGCCATCCCAATCCAACAGTCACCTCATGTACATCCGCCTTACTCTCAGGATGGATAGCAAGATTTGGTATCCTTGAGTATATTACTTCTGACATGGGTACCGTTTTCCTCTCAATCATTAGCGAATCTCTAGGGCATCACCCTACATCAGACAACCGCCTACCACTCGGCAGCCACCGGAAGCTACCATCGCACACTTAAAGCAGCTTTGATGTGCTGCTGCAGTGAATCCAACTGGTTTACTCAGCTTCCCTGGGTTCTACTTGGATTAAAGACCACTCTTAAGGATACGATGTATGTCTCAACAGCCGAATTGGTGGATGGTAACCCGTTGGTCGTCCCTGCTGAATTTGTTTCCGTCTGCAACCTCCTCCAACAATCACCAGTGCCTGCGTCAGGATGTGGCGAAATTTCTTCACTGCTGCAAAGCAACACATTTCATAAGATTTAAAAACCACAACACGTATCTTCGTGGGCACTTACACCAGCAAGCCATGGCTGAACCCCCTTTCCTTGTTATCCATTGCAAGCTGAGGGGTTTCTTAATTAACATTCGTGGCAAAGGAGACTGGGCCTCCATTGATCGCCTAAAACCTAGCATCTCCTGCTAGTGATCTCTTACAGTTCGCCTCTCTAGGGCAGGGTGCCCAATTTCACATGTATGTCGGTTTAATTGGGGGAACTATGTAATGCACGTGTATTTCAACCCACTCATACATTGTAATGTGATTGGTCTCTCTCTCTCTCTCTCTCTCTCTCTCTCTCTCTCTCTCTCTCTCTCTCTCTCTCTCTCTCTGGCATTGATATCAGAAAAACCTATTAAAGCTCGTAATTGCATGTTTCATATTGTTAAAGTTTTTGTCATTGTTATCCTTAACTGTTTGTATTATAAGCTTGTGATGTTGCTTATAAAAACCAGTCATGTCCAACCCGTCTATCTGTTAAGACCTATTGGCAACCTGCCACAGCATCCTACTTTTCCAGGAAGTGTTATATAGCTCAGTAATAATAATAATTTATATATATATATATATATATATATATATATATATATATATATATATATATATATATATATATATATGTATGTATATGAACGTATATATAAATGTATATATACATGTGTCTATAGATAAGCATTTTATATATATATATATATATATATATATATATATATATATATATATATATATATATATATATATATATATATATATATATATATATACATATATATATATATACATACATACATATATATATATATATTATGTTTGGTAGGTCCATGAATTACTTGCTTAACGTTTCACTGTGAATGGGTACCAGTATGTTCTCGAGTCAGGTGACTTGTTGAGAAATATCAAGGCTTCAGTCTCTCTCTCTCTCTCTCTCTCTCTCTCTCTCTCTCTCTCTCTCTCTCTCTCTCTCTCTCTCTCTCTCTCTGCTAGTTTGTATGTATATAAATGTATGTTTACACATGTAGATATACATCTATATACATACATGAATACTCATGTGTGTACGTGTGTGTTTGTGTATTTAATTTCATCTCAAGTATTACATCAAAGTGTACTCTAAGTTCTCAAATAACTTCCTGGTCACTTGTGGCTCTCATGGCTTATTTAAACTGTTGTTGCGTTTGCTGACCTTTTGACCCCTTCTTAAAAATGCAGATGACCCACAGTTTCTTCGAAGACCTTTGGATTTTATCGTTCTTGTTTTGGGGAAATTTAATTGTTGAGCAAGTTTTTTGTTTTGTTAGATTGCTGTGAGGATGGAAGTGAGGTGATAAGCAAAGAGTTTAGGAGGGGTAAATTGGCGAAGAACGTGATAAACAAGAAAGTTGAAAAATATAAACAGCAACCTCAATAGCACTACTAATAACTTAAACATATGAAATATCAGAATAGCCTTTATCTGCATTAATAAAAGTTGGAGCATTTTCAACACCAACAGTAACTATCGCCAGAACAACAGCGCCAACAAAAAACATTGAAGCGATATTATATATGAGGCTAAACACTATTATCAATGTGTCAACTCCGGCATTATCATAAGCAATACTCCCATGCATTTGTAACAGCAATACATTTTTACATTAACAACTATACAAAGATAAGAAGCAACATCAGAAAAGATTGAAAACATTTGAATATTATAAGAAATGTCAAATAGGGACACAACTCAACTGAGAAGGAAGGGTAAAACGAACTCCAAGACAGACAGGAATAGCAGCAGCAGCAGCAGCAAAAGTAATTTAAAATGTATAACAGATCAACAAAGAAAATTTTCCATAAATACAAAGCAAAAAATTCAGGTTCAAGAACAATAGAGAGAGTTTAAGCTAGAACTATGGAAAATAAAACATAGATGAAAAATAGTATTTGCTAAGTTTGATGAAGTAAACTGTAGATCATTTAAAATAAAAAAAAGTATGAGATAACATTTTAAATATGAAAAAAAAAAAGAATATTGACAAAGAAAAATCGCGAAGAAAAAATGCACACGTAAAGACAGAAACAGAAATAGATGTACCGAGTATTTATAAAAATCATATGGATTTGATGTTTAAAAATAGATTATTATAATACATTTGAAAATTTCCAGTCAAAAATAAATTGCTCATTACGCAGATAAGCATAAGAGGATTGGCTCAGAGTTATGATGACCATAATTCAAAACTGAGAGGAGAGAGAGAGAGAGAGAGAGAGAGAGAGAGAGAGAGAGAGAGAGAGAGAGAGAGACTATAATGTAGAGGCCGAAGTATATGGACGTGCTGTCGCAGGGAGAAGGGGAGGAGGAGGATGAGTGAGAAGAGGGAAACCGAAGAGGAGAGAATGGGGGACACGTGAGGGGTGTTGGAGGAGGAGGAGGCAAGAGAAAAATAGGCCCAAAGGAGAAGCAGAAGACACCGGTGGGAGCCTTGTTGTCAATATTCCCTTTCTGCCTCCCCAACTTAAAGATGACAACCAACACCTTGCTTAGGTGTGACGTCACGTTTCCACCTCTGGGTGAGATTGGTTGTGGAGAGAAGGTCTCTGGAAGACAGGCAACCGTGTCAAGGACCTTAGGTCTCATTTATCTCTCTCTCTCTCTCTCTCTCTCTCTCTCTCTCTCTCTCTCTCTCTCTCTCTCTCTCTCTCTCTCTCTCTCGTACGCTTTTGCTGCCTTTGGTTTTAATTTAAACGCTGTCCCTTTACAAGGTTACACGGATTAGTTTCGCTATTTTTTCCTTGCTATTATTTTATGCCGAGAATGAAGAAATAACCGTGTCACATGCAGAGACGTGTTTATTCATTTTGCTCCTGCCAGGTTTCGTGATATTTTTATCGCAATCATCTTTGTTTTTCATTACTTAATATTCTCAAGATCTATGAAAATGTGGGACACGATACAACTTCACAAAATTGTACCACGAATATAATCAATTTTTTTTTTTTTTTTTTTTGCTGATAACTTCTAGTGTTGATTATAACCATTTATTATGAAAAAAGGTAAATGTATAACTTATATAGTATCTCCTTGTCTTACTCCATATTAATCCGGCTTAAGGGAATTAGAAGAATTTAAAAGTTTGGTTTATATTCAAACATGTTTTGTAAACATTTGGTAATTTCCTAATATGTAAAATAAAGTTTACATGGTTGATATTTTGCTATATTTGAATTTTATTAATTAGAGTTTCAAGTGATTAGAACATGTCTGAACACTAACACTGATGGAGTTCAAGAATAAAATTAGAAATGTCGACGTTCATAGTTTTTGTAAATCCTGACAAATGCAATCCATCTTTAAAAGGAAAATGGAAGAATATTAACTGCAAAAATATGACCCTACTGCTATTTTTTTTAATGGAATTATATGAATATTCACAGTTAAAGAAAAATTTTGCATTCTTTTTTTTTTTTTTTTTTTTTTTTTTTTTTTTTTTTTTTTTTAGATTACAGTCTTGAATAATGCTTTGATTACGAACAATAATAACAAAACTAATGATA
>NC_090731.1:140949926-140964926 GCF_036898095.1 Palaemon carinicauda
ACAATAGTTTAAATTAGCTTATTACTTTTACGACTTTTTAAGCGGACTCCAATAATGGTAGTCGACTTGAAGAGAACTTTGATAGGTATGAATGTTGCTTTCTGCATGTGCTTTACATGGCTCCGGCCCTGAAGCAGACATATAATTGAAAGAGGGCGACTTGCCCTAGAGGAGATACGTAGGTTTAAGAAAGTCAGGGGTGATTCAATCCTCTTTACCACAAACGTTAAGTAGGGACGCTTTTGGAGTACGACGGATGACAAGGGATGGGCCAATATAACGGGGCTTAAATGATGGCTTGCAAGTGTTTGTGCTCATGAAGAAGTGTTTTTATGTGTTTAGGTTTCGGTAGTGGTGTTTTGAAGGGGCTTATAAGTGTGATGGCAGGGAATAAGTTTCCCCATGATGTGATGTAGGCAGGCAGAAAAAAAATTCTTCTGGGATGACCAACAGGTCGCCACATTATACCATTTCAGCCACTGAGACATCCATAGTGTCCTTGGGAGTGGTCCTCAGTCTATGGAGAGCCCAGTGAAGTTGCAGAAAGCAACTGGAGTTGTTGCAGTGAGACATTAAAGCTAGTTTGAGGGTATGATGGAAACATTCCACCATTCTGTTAGCTGTGGGATTGGTAGGGGTACTTTTATTTCGAATGATGCCGAGAAGATGCCTTAAAGACTGAAAAGGTAACAATGTCCTTGTAACGTTGTGTAGGGTGTCAACCACGTATATGGAATGTGGGCAAAACAACGCTGGAGTTGGTGAAAAGGGCCCACATCCAAATTCATATATTTATATACTTTCGAAGTTTGACATAAAATACTGGCTTGGACCCAATCTTTGGCATCTTTAACAATGCCATGGCATTTGAACTTCAACTTCAGTAGCTATGCAGTAGATCAGCACCAAGGGTTGTGACAGGATATGGGTTGATTGAAATACCTGTCAGTGCAAGGGGGCAGGTATCTATGGGTGTAGCCTACCTGTACTGATGTCACAGATAAGGTTGGCGTTGGAGTCGTTTAGGATGACGTCTTTCCAAAGGAGACTTGTAAAATGTCCAACAGATTTGGTACTCGGGATCCGTTCGGTGAGCTTCTCCCAAGACCTTATATTCCAATCCCAGGTGTATAGCAGCCAGCCACCATGTTTATAGAAAGGGCGTTGGCAACAGGATTCAGCTTACCAGGGATGTGGCAAAATTGTTTTCAGAAATGGCATAGTGATTTTGGCGCTGACACGCATGCCAGCTGTTGGAATGTCGAGGAACGGAACGCACAGAATGAGATGTGTCCTGAGATGCCATCCATGAAGTATTGAAATGTTGCCCTTGCATTATGAAGGCCAAAGGAGGTGTAATTGAAGGTGTGTTCGAAGGGAGTGGTGATGACGATTTTGGGGATGTCTTCTGGATTCATGGGCACCTGATAATACCCCTTCAGGAGGTCGAGGGTCGAGAATACTTTAGCGTGGTGATGGTAAGCAGTGATTTTAGTGATGTTCGATAGGGTGTAGTGGTCTGGTTCCGTCTGCATGTTAAGACACCTATAATTCCCATACTTTTTCAGGGCGATGTGTGGGGGCGACGACCATGGGCTGAAGGTTTTTGGCAAATTCCCATTTCTTCCATTTCAGCGAATGAGCTTTTAGCAGCTGCCAAACAGACGGTGCCAAATATATAAATCTTACAAACCGGCCTTTTTTTCCTTTGATATCTGTAATGATGGCAAAAAATTACAGTTTGAACTCTGAACCACTCTATAATGATACCCGCCCTTCCCATTCCAATGTACTCTGTTAACACAAGAAATGATAGTACAGATGGCCAGAGAATGGCAGATATGACGGAAACCTTCACTGTCAATTCGTGACCGTTGGCATTTGGATGTAATAACCAACATTCGAATAAGAAAAATAGTGGTAGGAAAATAGGAAAATATAGAAAAAAAATTGTTTGTTGATATACCGTCAGTAACGATACATTTCATGTATTTCATTTTTATTTTTAGAAAATTCTTCGAAATACTATCCAGGAAATACGAAATATTGAAGAATGCTGTCTCTGTAAAGTTTCATGAACCTAAAACTAATATTCTGTATATCGTTCTATATGACATACTGTAAAAGGACACGATGGAAAGGAGAGAGAGAGAGAGAGAGAGAGAGAGAGAGAGAGAGAGAGAGAGAGAGAGAGAGAGAGAGAGAGAGAATATATTCATTGACAATATTGCCTGAGTATGATTGAGTCAACTTTTTGAAAGACTCCTATTGGATTTAAAAAATCTTTGTTATCATTATTTCATGTATAAATACACACACACACACACACACACACATATATATATATATATATATATATATATATATATATATATATATATATATATATATATACATGTGTGTGTGTGTGTGTGTGTGTGTGTTGAGACCCTTTGCGTCAATAGGCGTAGTGTGATATATATATATATATATATATATATATATATATATATATATATATATATATATATATATATATATATATATATATATATATATATTATTATTATTATTATCATTTGCTAAGCTACAACCCTAATTGGAAAAGCAGGATGCTATAAGCCCAGAGGCTCCAACAGGGAAAACAGCTCATTGAGGAAAGGAAACAAGGAAAAATAGAAAACTTTAGGAACAATAACATTAAAGTAAATATTTCCTAAATAAACTATAAAAACTTTAACAAAACAGGAGGAAGAGAATTTAGCTAGAATAGTGTGACCGAATGATCCTTAAGCAAGAGAACTCTAACCCAAAACGGTGAAAGGCCAAGGTACAGAAGTTATGGCACTACCCAAGACTAGAGAACAATGGTTTGATTTTGGAGTGTCCACCTAGAAGAGCTACTTATCATAGCTAAAGAGTCTCTCCTACCCTTGCCAAGAGGAATGTGACCACTGAACAATTACAGTGCAGTAGTTAACCCCTTGAGAGAACAATTGTTTGGTACTATCAGCGTTGTCAGGTGTATGAGGACAGAGGAGAATATGTAAAGGATAGGCCAGACTATTCGGTGTATGTGTAGGAAAAGGGAAAATGAACCGTAACTAGAGAGAAGGATCCAGTGTAATACAGTCTGGCCAGTCAAAGACCCCATAACTCTAGCGGTAGTATCTCAAAGAGTGGCTGGTGCCCTGACTAACCTACTATGTGTGTTTGTGTATGAATATATATATATATATATATATATATATATATATATATATATATATATATATATATATATATATATATATATATATATACAGTATTCATTATATATGTGTATTTATCATAAAAGAGTGGAAATTGTCTTAATGCACTACATGCCGCACTTGGAGCCTTTCGACATTAAAATGACATACTGCTTTGACATCAGGTATTGCTGAAATGCTCTCTATATTTTTAGCACTTAAAAGTTATTTTTATCCTTCACCTTTTCCTGCTCGTCGTGTGTCCTTATAACTGTGTGTTGACACGACAAAATGTTGCGCTTTTCAAGTTTGAAGGGGATTGTCCTAAACTCCTGGAAAACGTTCAACTATGTTGACATTCGTGATTCTTTTGCTTACCTTGTTCCTTGGAATTTAGCTGCGTGAGTGTATATTAATAATAATAATAATGATAATAATAATATGATAGTTAAAATAATAGCAATGATTATTATTATTATTATTGTTGCTGTTGTTGTTGTTGTTGTTGTTGTTGTTGTTGTTGCTATTATTATTGTTGGCTTATTCCCTCAAAAAAGGGAGCGTTTAGAAGATATCTGATTTTTATGCATAAGAAGTTTTCATACAGTTACGGTTACCATTATACATACTTTTTATTTCCAATGCAACTTTGCTAAATGACTTACGTGATTTCAACTTGGTACTACTATTTCCGAAACAAATGTAATCTTATTAAGATTATCGTCTGTTCTTTCATGCAAACTTGCTTTCTTTATTTAAATGAGCATATGGAAGGGTTATAGGGAAGAGCAAGGTATATAGCTCTCCCTTATTCTATATACCTTGGGGAAGAGAAGCGTATTGGGCAGATTTCACATCTGTAACTGATCAGAAAGACAAGAGGAAAGTGATGAAAAAGGTGGATTTTGTCCTTAAAAGAAAAACTACAGATATGCCGAGAGAGAGAGAGAGAGAGAGAGAGAGAGAGAGAGAGAGAGAGAGAGAGAGAGAGAGAGAGAGAGAGAGAGAGAGATTGTTAATTTAAATTGTCCACAAGGAAAACGTGGCACAATTTGGTGGCCTTAAAAGTCTTTACGAAGCTAATATTTATAGAAGATAGAAATTTTTCATAAGACGAGACATTTGAACATATGAATCCTTTTTTTGTAATCGAAAATCGTTGAATAGATTTGTTTTTACAGTTATGCGGAATCCGATTGTCATTTGCAGGCGTAGGCTAGTTGAAATATAATTATTTTTTTCTTTTGTCCATACATTTACACAATCAATCCTCAGAAAAGATGTAATAATCTAGTCAAGTCCGAATCTTGATAAATTACTGATATCCGTACTAAGCATTCAGATAGTCCAAGGATTAATCCATATTCAAGACCCTGTTTTTCATTTGATTCAATTTTTTATAAAGTCCATAGATGATACCATTTAAAGAAATTTGTTTACAGTAAAACAAAAACTAATTTTCTTTTAATCTTTATAGGATTTAATTTTACGAAAATTCATTGCCGAGGATATTAAAGTGGACATGTCTATAATAACAAAATGAAATTATATATCATATTAGATAAATATATCCTAAAATATGAATTGGATTCCATGATTTCGTTTTGTTTTTAATAGGTAAATCACTATGTACAATACTCGCAGCTCTAAAACGTTCATTTGTAGGTAGCAAGCTTCTTATCGAGAATTTTTCTACTGCGGGATTTTTTTTTTTAACTTTCTCCTGGCATCATTATATTCCTAGCAGTTAGAATAGTCACATTCATATGAGTTTTAATGCAACAAAATCTTTTTGGTCATTAGATGTCATTGTGAACTGAATCCAAAATTTCAGAAGTGTCAAGAATTTAAAGTTCCTGGAGTAATTTCACAGCAACGGGTTGCGGCAAACTCAACAGTGAAAATAATAGACAGCTATTGTTACTAGGACACTGGCACTTTTAGTTGCAAGATAACTCAAAATCTTACCTATTGCTATTAGTATATTTAAAAAGGTTTCGTTCCATTGTGCATTGTAGATTTAGATTAACAGTTTATATATGGAATTTAACCATTTTATCAAACTGCTGATACGTTCTCATGATGATTAGAATATACTGACATTAATCCTTGTGAATACTTCTGCTTATCTTTATTACTTACTTCTTGATTAAAATCATAGTGATATTGTTGAAAATAGAACATAATACGTACGGTAATTTTTATGATTGTGGTATGACCATCTAAATTTGCTTATAATTTTTTTTCTTAGTGATTTTGTTTTGTGATTAGAAAAATATATCACAACGAAATTAAAAAAGGAATAACCCAATTAATATGTTAATATTCCTTCGTTCTCGGGTGCCCCCCCCCCAAAAAAAAAAAAAAAAAAAAATTAATCCTTAGATCCTTTCCAGGAACAGATTCTTTAACCAAACCAGTCTACTGCACATTTCGTGTGAAATCAGGAATCTTCAACCTTTTCGGCTCTTTAACTTTACTGATAATATTTTAAAGTATTTTTATGCTCTCAATTCTTCTCTTTGTTTACAGTTTTTAGTTTTGGTAAGGAGAGTATCCATTCTCTCATATGGGCTCAAGCCTACTAATTTCACTCTATTTTTTCGCTCCTATAAAACCTTTCCATAGGTAGTGGTATTCCTGTACATTCTCTTCGCTATCAAATTGAAGAAATTCAGGATTGATGAGGTTTTCCTGTCTATATACATGTATTTAAAAGACGAAACATGCGTCCGTTTTCATATTAGCCCATAATTAAAGGGAATATCCCGAATGGATACCGAAAACATATTTATTACATGCTCTCTCAAAATAACCAGTACCAGGATGTAATCACTACAACGAATACATGACAAAAACAAAAAACCTTGCTTTCTTTGTTCCGCAAACAAAGGGACAAAAATAAATGCAGTCTCATTTAAAAATATCTACTCTCTTTTAGGTTAACCAAGTAGAAGTCCGGTCTGTACGAGTCATCAATTTTTCCTGTGTCGGTAAAGGTCTAATGACAATGTTCTTAGATTCAACCGAACCTTTTAAGATTGACTACGCCTTGAAACTTTTTTTTTTTTTTTTTTTTTGACAATTTTAGAAATACAATGTCAGTAGAATAGTTTATAGGATTCCTTTATTGCCTATACACACACACACATATATACATACACACATTCTAAGGACATTGTTTGTACTATAGACTTTAGAATTATGAATAGACGGCACATTCAGCATACATAATCTAGCAAAAATCTTTGTTCAAGCTAGTAATTTCCAAAATAAGACAAGTGGTACTATTACATGAATGATTCGACAACAGAAATACAATATAATCATTTGAACTATCAGGTTTTTTTATACTAAAGATGTATGATAGAGAGAGAGAGAGAGAGAGAGAGAGAGAGAGAGAGAGAGAGAGAGAGAGAGAGAGAGAGAGAGAGAGAGAGAGAGATTATACTACTAGCGCGTAATCAGCATTATTATTATTACATTATTATTATAAAAATGCAGACGGTTAGGCAGTTGCCAAGCGGGAATGAAGCGAAAACTTGAGTTGTAGAGTTAGTTTTCTTCCATATCGTGAAAACTTTTTGATGTATAGATAAAGACGAGAGATTGATTGACAGATCTCGAAACCTCTCGGCGCCAGAAACGGCAGACGTATCAAGCTGTAAAGAGCGACCCTAGATATGACTACTATTAGATTCAAACAAAAGCATCACTGTTTAAAATGTGTGGTGTATTGATCATAATGCTAAGCCCACGCAAAGAAGGACGAATAGTCGGCGGAAAGCTTTAACTATTTCACCTTTAAGCGTTTCCTTCTCTCATTACGGTACGAGAGGGAATCAAGGACGATCCCCTCCACCATCCCATACCACAAACACCCCCCCCCCCCCTCATGAAAAAAAAAGGATAAATTGAGGAAGAAAAAATTCGATTATTGATTCGGCAAATATCAAAAGTAAATGAAATCCCAAATGCGGGCGGCTAATTTGCGACTTGTTTTCCCGGATATTGTAATTTAACGATTAGATCCCTATTTTTTTTTTTTCCTGTTATTTAAAAGCTTTCCGCAACCGTATTTTTAGACCAGCGAAAATGCTGGACATACCCCGAGACCAAGGGAAATATATGTGGTGACCTGCCGACCTTTTGCAAGTTTTACCCCAGAAATTACTAACATTTTTTTTTTTATTTATTTTACGAATGAAAATGTAGACGGAGAATTATTTTTTATACCAAAGGCAATGAGTTTCATATGAATCATGAAATTTTGCAAAATAAGGTAAACGTGTACTCGGTCCCCCGTCCTGTTAAACGATTTATGTTAAATGGAACATGGCAATAAAATTACCGCATATGCCTGCCTTGTATTGTGGGCCTATACTACCTGAAATATATTGTTATATCCAAATTATTACACAAACATATACATTCATAAATATTTCACACACACACACACACACACACACACATATATATATATATATATATATATATATATATATATATATATATATATATATATATACACAAATACACATTTATGTTTGTATGTATGTACTGAATTTGAAACTTGCAGTATATGTTTTTATGTTGAACAGGCTGACTCAAGTCCTTTTATAGTTTGTATATGAAATATCTGTTTGATTTTTTTTAATGTTTTTAAGATATTTTATTTATATTGTTCATCATTTCTTATATCGCTTATTTATTTCCTTATTTCCTTTCCTCACTGGGCTATTTATCCTTGTTGGAGGCCATGGCCATAGCATCTTGCTTTTCCAACTTGGGTTTTAGCTTAGTTAATAATAGTAATAATAATATATGTACGCAACACTCATGTAGATATGTATTTACTTATGTACATCTTATACTAAAAACACACAAAATATATTCATACACACACGCACACACACACACACTATATATATATATATATATATATATATATATATATATATATATATATATATATATATATATATATATATATGGATAGAAACTTATTTACGTATACATAAACATTCATATGAATATATATTATATATACATATCATATGGATAGAAACTTATTTACGTATACATAAACATTCATATGAATATATGTGTGTATATATATATATATATATATATATATATATATATATATATATATATATATATATATATATATATATATATATCTTTTAATATGTAACCTATTATGGTTTTTCATATCGATTTACTCTACCTTATTAATAAAATCTACCTTATTAATAAAATCTAATCTGAAGAGGGAAAATTAATTCATGATAACTACTTCAGCAAATAACGAATAACAATGGTTAGAGCCTGTAAAGCAATGGCCTTAATCATGATTTATCTTCTCCATGGAAGGTAAATACCATACAGAATCAATTGTTACTAGCTAAGAGGCCCACATTCAGTCAAAATTTGTCAACCATCCGTAAAACTATTTTTTTTTTCTAGTCCTGCCTATAAAGAAAAATGATCAAATAAGCATATAAGCGTTTAAACAAATAATTTGACAAAGACCATATCCTAATAAACTATTTGACCTCCATTATTCCGTTTCTCTGCAACACTCTTAGATTGAACATTTTAAATATGATGTGTTTAAATTTAATGATTCCAAAGTTATGGCATAATGGATTATAAATGTCAAATATCGTATAATCCAAAAATTTTGTGGCCAAACTTAAATTCGTGTTTGAACTTTGATCTTTTAAGTAAGACATGCAAACCAAATAGAAAATTTCTATCTTATTTTGAATAATAACAAGTTTTAGGTTGGGATTAATTCATGCTTACTGTTTGATGTTCAAGTATGACCAGCATATTAGCTTCCCTAGTTGTGTATGTATAGGAGGTGTCTGTCATATAAAGTTCAAAAGAAATGGCCAAGGCTATGTTTTTTTTTTTCTATTGAATGTTTAATTGTCTCTCCAGTCAACTGATAGGTTAGTTTTATCTCAATATCCAGTCAACTGATAGGTTAGTTTTGTCTCAATATCTACGAGAAGGATGAAGTTCACATGATCTGCGCCGAACCTCCCTCTCCCTCTCCCTCTAAGCGAGGATGAGAGAGAAACACAACAAATAACTTTAGATACTCAGCGGGTAGACCTATAGACACCCCATCCCCAGCATATAAGGATAGTAAGGTGCAAACAGTAACGAAAACTATCATTCTGTGAGCTAGGCGTAAACTCGTGGCTCATGGATTTTCCGACAATTCCAATTGGCTGTTTCAAATGTTCGTAATGTAAGTTTTGACCACCTAGCACATCTAAAGTTATTTATTTCTATATATACAAGCTTTAATGAGGTTTCGGAAATTTCTGTAAAAAAATCCACAAATATTTTCTCGCTGTATCTCTTTGTCAAGAAACCAAATAACAGACAAATCTCAGCTAACTCTTTTAAATACAAATTCCCTGTCAGAGGAAAGTAAGGTCAAAGGGATAAGTTGAAGTTAGCTAAAATAGATCTATGCTCTCTCGGTAAAATATATTTGCCAAAGGTAGCATAATATAGATGTATATTTCATGTTAGATATAGGTTGATATGCTGTCAATACCAACTGTTGTGCTCTTATGTGTTTGTGTATATACTGTGCGTAAAAATTTTACTATTGCCTATGAGTGCTCTGTAACTTTATTAACTGGCAGCATTTTTAGTGTATTCATATCCGTCGTGGTTATTCGTCGAATTTGAATTCTCTGAAAGCTACCAGAGATTTATTGCTATTATCGGAATTTATTTGCAGGGACAAAATTCTGTTTTTGGATATATCAGGAAAATGGAATGACCATGCGAGAGAAAAGGTCGTAGGTCATCGACGTCAAAAAGTGGGGATTTAGTCTAAACTCTGACAGAAACTCGAAATGAAAGGAATAGAATAAAAATGTAAGTTAAAAAGACTGAATTTACAATAATGAGAAGAAATAGTGTTAATCTACGTATTGATGAGTTTTAATGTTTCCCTTCAGAGTTTTGAGGTTGAAAAATTATGAAACGCCCCTACATACGAGGGACTAACTGCTGAAATGATATTTGCTGAAAATGAAGTGACATACTTGAAATTGAAAACCAACAAATTGAGGAAGTGGACCACTAGATCTACCTAGGACAACGAATCTCTCTACATGACGCCTGTAAAGAGAGCGAAATAAAAAGAAGAATAACCCTCGGTTGGCAAGCGTTTGGAAGAGCCAGTACAGTGTTAAAAAGTAAGAAGATTCCTATCATCTTAAAAAGGAAAGTCTATGATCAGTGTATCCTCCCCACTGTCACCTATGGGGCCGAAACTTGGAATCTAACAAAAAAGTTTTCCCTTAAATTACGAACAATGCAGAGGGAACATGAGAGAATTATGCTAAATCTAACATGGAAGGATGAAAAACAGCTAACTGGATACGTCAAAAAACTAAAGTAATGGATATCCTTGAAACCATTAGCAAGCTCAAATGGAACTGGGCAGGGCACATTGCCAGGATGACAGACAACCGATGGACATCACGAACAACCTTCTGGACACCCCGAGGATACACAAGAAACCGAGGAAGATAAAAAACCCGCTGGCGAGATGACTTAGACCAACATAAGCAACAGTGGCACAGAATAGCTTGCGATAGAAGTCTGTGGAGAAACCTGGGGAAGGCCTACATCCTACAAAGGACTTTTGAAGGCTGAAATTATGAAATGATGAAGTGACCCCATAATAAATGCAATGTTATTTTGTAGAACGTGGCGTGAAGAGGCAAAACATGGTTATTATGGAATTACTCTTAAATGTGTAAATTTTATTAAGTCTGTTCATTAGCATAGCAAGTGCAAAGTTAATGTTAGTGGAATCCTATCAAATGAATTTCCAGTGTGCAGCAAAGTACTGCAAGGGAATGTGTTGTTACCGATGTTGTTTATCCTCCGCATGGATATTGTAATGCGTAGAACAGGTGGGGATGGTGGAGCAAGATTGGAATGGATTGGTAATAGGAAATTAGCTGATCTAGAATATGCTGATATCGCTGTCCTCATTAGCAGAATAGCACATGATTTGCAATGCTTGCTTACCAGAATGCATGCAACATGACTAAAGGTTGGGCTCATGATATATTTAGAAGAAAGACAGAGATTATGAGGAATGTAATATGCAATGGAAGATGAAGTATAATTGGAAGGGGAAAGGATTAATGAGGTAGAATCATTTAATATGTATTTAAATTGTAATCTCTAATACATGGTCTTTAGAATTGGAGATTAATGAAAAATTGTACAAAAGCAAAAAAAAAAAAAAAAAAAAAAAGAGAGAATGGCTAAGTTAAATAATATTTGGAAATCAAATCGCCCGAAACTATATATAAAAATCAAACTGTATATCAGTTTATTGGGATATCTGTTGAAGTGTGGACAAGAATCATGGTAAGACAATGAAACAATCTTCAACAGATTTGGTAGATTTGAGAAAAATGCACTAAAAAAATATTTGAGAGTTGAATGGCAGGACAGGATTAAAATTAAACTGTAAGAGAGATTACTCGAGTGCCATATGTGGATAAGATCATGGTGAGGGGTAGATGGAGAGGGTTTGGCATGCCCTTCGCACTCTTTAAGAGAGATTAATTCACCAAACGTTCAGCTGGGTTCCACAAGGCACCAAAAGAGTTGGAAGACCCAGGCCTACATGGCTGAGAACTGTGAAGCGTGAAGTAGATGAAGATGAATGAAGTATTTATTTAAAAACTCAAGATAGAGACGACTGTCAAAATCTAACCGAGTCCCTTTACGTCAATAGACGTAAGAGATGATGATGAGTATTTATAATAAATTATTTTGACTTGATATAAAAACTAAAGAGTACTAAACTATACAATGAAGCTGATATTAATTAAGTTTTCTCGGTTTGAGTGTATCTATTTATGTCTCATTTCCGGTTTATTATTTTTCATATTGGAGAGAGAGAGAGAGAGAGAGAGAGAGAGAGAGAGAGAGAGAGAGAGAGAGAGAGAGAGAGAGATAAGATCTTATTCGGATTTAGCCGGGTTACTAAATCTCATTGAGCACCATTCGTGGGTTTATGTGCCAATGACTTCGTATATAACGATATGATTTAAATGGAAAATCTAGTTGAATTATATATGCAATGTCTACTTGATAAGACTTAATACCATTATACGACCCTTTTAGGTACCATATGGCTGTGATTCCGCCTAGTATAGTATATCTTATTTACTTTTTTCTTTTAAATAAACTTTCACAACCCCAAAGTACGTTATCCATCTGTCTATCCACGCGCGCGCACACACGTGTATATATATATATATATATATATATATATATATATATATATATATATATATATATATATATATGTGTGTGTGTGTGTGTGTGTGTGTGAGTGTGTGTGTGTGTGTGTGTATATATATATATATATATATATATATATATATATATATATATATATATATATATATGCGTGTTTGTTTACGTACGTATGCACACATATATGTGTATATATATGTATATATATATACATATATATATGGGTGGGTGTGTAATCTGCATATATACAGTATATATAATTAATTTATTTGGCCGAAAATCATATTTTCATGGCAGAAGAATATATTAGAGAGAGGAAATAGCCATATCGGTGTTGTCACTGTGCACAATATGTCATCGTAGTTTAGGTAGTTAACATTAGTTTCAATAAATGCTTATACAATTTTTCCATTTATGTTACTGTCAAAAATTCACCTCTTTATCTATAGGGTACTTTTCTTTTTTTGCCACGAATTTGGTTTTCGATCAGGTTTTCCTTTTTTTTAAGATTTAAAATTTTTGATTCGACCTTTTTTACCACCACTTTACTTTTCACGGTTAATTGGAAGATAGACTACAAATATTGTTACACCATACGAAGGCTTAATGGTCTCCGGTGTTAACTATTTTTGGCGAAATTTATTTTCCTTGCTCACAGGAATTTAAATGATTTTTATCAACCTATTGATTTCACCTATATTATGGTGTTGTCGAAATGTTTCTTTTCGTATAAAATAAGACGCTAACCAGATGATGAGTTTTCAAGAAAACATTTCAACTGTTGACTTATGTTTAATGACCCCCCCCCCCCCCCTCCCCACAAAAAAGGCTCGAAGGGCGTAATTCCTTATCAGTTTTATACCAGCAAAGTGTAATTAGATATGACGAATGGGCATGTCAACATAGTTGCTTAGAAGCTTTGGTCATACTAGTTACGTAATGTTTTCCCGCTTTATGGCAGTTATTATTATTATTGACTGAAGAAGGTTGTTACGATATTTTGAAGCTCCAAAACCATTTCCATTTTCTTTGCATGCCATTTCACTTTTTGTATAATTTTCTATGCATGTATTTATTTGTTAAATTTTATTTGCTTTGCTTTTTACTGTTTTCACTAACAGGCACAGTATTCTTTTTACTCTACATAAAATAGCTTTGTAAATTGTTTAATATTATTACTTCCTTCAGTAGAATATTTGTACTTTATTATTATTATTATTATTATTATTATTATTGTTATTATTATTATTATTATTATTATTATTATTATTGTTATTATTATTACGAGTTAAGCCACAACCTTAGTTGGAAAAGCAGGATGGTATAAGCCCAAGGTCTCCAACAGGGAAAAATAGCCCATTGGGGAAAGAAAATTAGGAAATAGATTATATGAGAAGTGATGAACATTAGAATATAAGGTTTTAAGAACAGAAACAATATTAAAACAATCTTTCAATCATAAAGAAGATCTAATTGATATTCTAAATGGTTCTGCTCTTCCTTACAACTCGCAATCTATTTTATGAATTCTTTTCTTGACGTATACTGGTCATACTGTATTTCAGAATTTTCTCTCCCATTCAACCCATTCAACCACAGCATTCTCTCTCTCTCTCTCTCTCTCTCTCTCTCTCTCTCTCTCTCTCTCTCTCTCTCTCTCTCTCTCTCTCTCTCTCTCTCTCTCTCTTTCAATTACTCTGTTTATTTAGAACTAAATTTATCTGTAATTTTGTAGGTTTACGTTCCTGTAAAAATAAGAATTAAAAATATCTGCTCGCAATGTTACTGAATTATTTAGTGGTTTGGTGTAAAAGGACGGGTTTTTCCGACCTCTTGTTTTGATCCAAAACTTAGAAAAACTTTCACACACGAAAACAAGAAAGGTTGAACAATTTTTTTTGCAGAAGTAAAATGGTATGCGTCTCTGTTTATTAAATAATATAAACAAATGGCTTAATTGGTGTCTTTACATTACTACGCATATCTTACGATTATTTATTATATGACATTTGCAATTATCAAGAGACAAGAAAAAACGTTTCAACATAGGCTTTTTGAGATTATTTAAGGTAACAACTGTTCAGGGTCGTGTAGTCACTAACAATATGGATATTTTTTCATATGTTGGTAATAGATTAAGTTCATGTGCTTGTATTTTAAAATGATTTAGAATGGAATTAATCGTACAAGAGGCGGAAAAATCTTATTATGAATGTATTTACTGGGGCATCCAAGTCCTTCAGAACCTCTCAGGTCTAAATAAAAAAGTGGAAAAGGATGGGAGTAGGTATCGGATTATAATATGCGTCCAATTGCGGAATAATAGCCACAATAGAGATAAAAACTTGGCTAAATGCTGCCGAAAAGAGAATTGGATTATATATTCTTGGTAATATACTTTTCATGCATGTAGTAGGTTGGCCAGGGCACCAGCCACCCGTTGTGAGATACTACCACTAGAGAGTTA
>NC_090731.1:140969926-140977426 GCF_036898095.1 Palaemon carinicauda
AAGTCCAAGGTATCCAATTGGGTAAAATAGATTAGTGAAAAAAGGAAACAAGGAAATAAACTCTATATGAGAAGTATATAATAAAGAATATAAGATAACGTTAAAATAGATGTCATATAAACTATGAAAGACATACTCATGTCAGTCTCTTCTATAAGATAACGTTAAAATAGATGTCATATAAACTATGAAAGACATACTCATGTCAGTCTCTTCAACATGAAAACCTTCTCTTCAAGTTTGAACTTTGAAGTTCCACTGATGCCACAATGTAGTCATAGCAGGAATAAAACTCCTAGAATATTGTGTAGTATTGAGCCTTATGATGGCAAAGACCAGACTGTTAGAACTATGAAAAATCGTGTGCATGGAAACTAACTAACGACGAATGTTTTTATGTTAAGGCAGACTAACACAAGTCTCTCTTCATAGTTATATATGACAGATCTATTTTAACGTTGCTACTGCCTATGATCTAGAGCTAACGTACAGGATTCTGAAAGGGACAAATATGTAATCTGACAAGTAAAAAATGAGTAAGGATGAAAGATTCGAAAGGAGCTTAAAGTAAGGAGTATACAAAACCGTAAGTCTAAAAACTTTCTAATAGAATTTTTATTTTATTTTATATCTACTTACTAGGTCCGTAATTCACTTGCGCCCTCCCCCATCTTTTATTCACCGTTTGATCTCTTCCATCCATTACTTTTTTTCCTGACAGTTGCTCCATATACCACATTTCATGATCTAAAATTCTAAATTTGATCGTATGGTTATATCGGACGTGTTGCTCGTCCTTAATGTAAGCTCATTGCTCGAAGCTTTGCATGTTGACTTGTGCTGCGGCGTGAAAAACAAACTTCAGCTTCAAAGGACCCTAGAGGGATGCCTGGAATATTCATATATTTTCAGGGACTTTATGAAAAATCAAGATAATTGTTTGCCAAATATTCTGATCATCTGCTTCAGAATTCATTACCTCGTAAGTAAATTTTCTAAAAATGTCATTTTAACTTTGTGCTTTTTCAACTCTTACGACTTCCTGGGAAACTAGAAAAACTGCTCTGGTTTACGTTATTGTTCGATGTCTTCTGGGTAACTTGATATCCTGATGACTTTTTATTCATCCTTAATACTCTACTAATCTATTTAAGAGTAAAATATCTAGATATATCTGGTCAGCATCACTTGATTTACTGCCTTAAGATCCGATCTTCTCGAGAGACATGATAATATTTTTTTGACAAGAAATCTGTGCTGATTAAATGATTCATGAATTAATGTATGAAGTGCCTGCAACTGTCCTTTTTTATGCCTTTGAATTATAAAGGATAATCCTAACTGATTAATTTTGTATCACTAAATACTTAGAGGTTATAGGTCAATGTCAAAAAAGATTCCTAATGTTCAAAGATGTAGTACTTGACTATATTTGTGGTATCCATTTTTTATTTAACATTTAAAAGGTCAACTTTCAGGGTGACATGTTCGTATGCATTTTATATTTTCTATAGATGGCTATTCTGGCACTTTCTACGTACTGATAGATAATAGTTTTAATTCTAGAAAAAATATGATTATCAAATATGACCTTTATAGGTAAAAAGTCAACGTCCTATAACAGGTTGCCATATTTATTCCATAAGTCATCTGCGAATCAATACATGTCTTTCGTTTGTGCAAATTATCTTTTGCTGAATACATTTCTTCTTTTATTATTCTTTATAAAGTAATGTTTAAAAATGATTTGGTGTATTTTGAAAGTCTTATAGTTTTAAATGATTAAAGTACGTTTAGAAAAGGAAATAAAAGAACAAAGGTCAAAGAAAGGTTTAAAACTAGCTCAAAACAAATATTTACAAATTATGCTACAAAAATTTATTTACCGACAGTGAGTGATACATACGTTTTTTTTCATCTCATAACTGCAACACTTTTTTTTATTGTAATGATATATAGTTATTCACGCACTATCAGTAAAGAAAACAGAAGCAAAAATATTCCATTTAGAGCTTACCTCGTGTGTTCAAGATTAGTTTTCTTGGTAGGGTACAGATGTTCGTGTCTTTGGAAAATAAGTAACTGTCCTTTATTGCAGGATATATAGAAAAAGAATAAAATGGTACATAAAGTATAAAACAAAAAATTCTATACATAACAATGAAGAAATGAATTACTTGAAATGCGTAATAGAATGATACAAATCTTTTCGATTGTGCAAAACTACGACATTTCACCATTTGATGCTGCCTATGCCAATCATTGAGCAGTGAAGTGAATAACTGATATTTTTTTTTTCTTTTTTTTTCGTATTTTTTTTTTACGAAATGGGTATATTAGTAATAAGTATATTTATTAAAATGTTTGTCATGTGTTTTCTTATGTTTAAATCTTTTCTGTTATAACGACATCGTGCATATAATAGAACTATGTTTACCCTTGTAATATTCCTGGCAATATTCAGCTTTAATCGCTATCGGACATTCTATTAGAATGTTAAACAAGGTCCTTGAGTCCAAGTTTCGGCATTGTTCTTAATATACCTAATACTCGTATATATTGGGTGCTGGATTGATCCTTCTTAAAGTAAAGTACTCTTTTTTTCGGTCTGGCCACACGTGTTTGAAACTTGCTTTGATGAACCAGAAAAATAAGATTTAATTTAATCGTATGGCCACAATGGAAGACATTTCCAGGAAACATCGCGCGATCATCGCTTTGTGACATTTATACTCATCCCCCCCCCCTCTCTCTCTCTCTCTCTCTCTCTCTCTCTCTCTCTCTCTCTCTCTCTCTCTCTCTCTCTCTCTCGTATATGGGATGTAAGTAAATTATGTAACGTTGTTAAAGTTCTAAATGTGAAGGAATTGTGATATTGTATTGATAATAACAGATTTTATGTAAAGATATGAAACCTGAAATATGTAACAAGACGTTAATAATCACAACGTCAGAGAAAGAAAATATATACGAAAAATTATATATGCTGTAAACTTAATAAAAAAGATTTGTGACTTTTACATGCACCGTAGTACGCTCTGGGTTGTTTCAATAAAATGCTAAATACTTTAACAATTCTACTTGATAAAAGAAAATTTACATTATATTTCTATCAATGCTGCCCAAGGACCGTCGAGATGATGATGATGATGGTTTACCTTCCCACACCATCCATCATATCCCACTTATGTAAAAAGAAGGCTTTTACAAACTATAGTAACATTTTATAGAAAATAGTGATATAAAAAAATAAACTCTACTGCTATACTTCATTCATATATGGCATCCGCTTTTCAACGCTAGAATATTCAATACTAAAATGGTAAGGAAAGTATAAAAACAAAGTCAAGAACAAGAGGAAAGTGGAAAAAAACCCGCTTGATTGATTGCCAGGGACAAATTTCGTTACGGGTATTTGACACTTATTGTATTTCAGTGGATTTGCATTTTATTGAATTTTATTCCTGTTCCTCGTTTACTGTTATTCAGTTTCCAGAGAGTACACTGTGCTTTGAAATTTAATCTCTCTCTCTCTCTCTCTCTCTCTCTCTCTCTCTCTCTCTCTCTCTCTCTCTCTCTCATTGTGTTCAAAGGTACTTGATTTCTTTTCGAATGAATTTTGTATGACTCGTCTTTATTCAGGTACTGATCTTGATAAGCAATATCAGGCAAGAGGAACACGAAACCAATCTGTATGATCTGTTAGTTAAATGCCACTGCCTGTGAGGTTATAAGGAGTTACAAGGATTTTGGATGTTTCAAACTTTTTAGTCCATCCGGGGAGACTCCATTTGCTCTTGGGTAAAGCGATTTGGTTTGAACGTTTAGAAAGTTTTTTTATGATCTTGTCTAACTTATTCTTGAACTCGTTTACAGTGTTACTGTTTACTACATCCACTGGAAGTCTGTTCCTCCATGTATTTAAATCCACTAATTGGGTAAAAATCTCCATAATATTTGTATGTAGAACCCAAGTAACACATCCATGCATCCGGGTGTCTTTTATTCAATAAGAACGTTGAACTGAGTGGAAAGCTCACTCGGGTAACCTACAGTCCGTTGACATGAGGATAATAACCTGACCCGGATCTTGTGTGAGGTTGAGTAGTTACGGTTTAACAATGAATTATAGAGCCGATGGCGATCAGGAATACCTGGCGAAGGAGCAAGAATTATTTACCGAGGGAAATTGAATACAGAGGATGAAGTGCATCTGGATTATTTGTTTATATATTCGTTTAATGTTTGTTTGATTATAATGGATAATGCGTCACCTAATTTGGCTTTAATCAACATATATTATTTATTGGCTACATTTCTTATTACTTTTTCGTATCATTCCTGTAAAAAGACCCGTCAAAGTTCAACTAAGTAGAATCTATAGTTGGGAAATATTTATTGTATTTAAATAACATTGTTAGATATAACTCTTGATTTGAATCAAATAAGCCAATTCGTTGTATAAGAAAAGAATTAGAAAGTAACATATCTCATGGAGGAAGCGATGATAAGAGACTAAGGAAATTATTAATGTTGGTATCCATAATGCCTGTTTCTCCTCGACACACTTTTCCACACCGGCATAAGAGAGGCACATGCATTCAAGCTGCCAGGACCGTCTGCTATCGCAAAAAGGGATTTTTTTTTTTTTCGTTCTCATTCTTTTCAAAACAATTGAAAATAATAGCATTGCTCGAGGGGGTTCAAGCTCAGAGAAAATAATCTATAATGAAAACATACAGCACAGATATAAAAAAAATTATCCAGATATAATAATTATTCAGATAGAAAACAGTAATTTGACAAAAAAAAAAATTAAAGCTCTCCATACTGACTCCTGAAGCTGATAAATAAAAACATTCACAGTAAAAGTCCCTAACCATAAATTATATACTTTTCAAAAGATATCCTTCTCTGAAAACGATGTTTCTGTGTTTTTGGTGCATCTTTATTTCAGAAAAGGTCATAGAGTTCTTTCTGTTAACCGATGTTTCGCTGAAAAGTCTCCCCATAGACAATTGCTTCCTCTGAACGTAATCGTAATGTCAAACGTAGAAAATATATGTTGTCTGAATACTGCGGTAACTTCAATTTTTGCCGTATCTGAGAAGTCTCACTTAAAAAAAAAAAAAAAAAAAAAAGAAAAAAGAAAAAAAAAAAAAAACTTTCTCTGAGGATGAGCTTTGTCAAATATTCTTAAAGCGAATTAGCTTATGATAAATAGTACATGTAATGTTTTTTTAAAATGACAATTATTTTGAATTATGCTATATGGTATTGATTATTTGAACGAATCCCTAGAAGGCTCTTTTTTTTATTATGAAGAATAAACAAACTCATGAAAAGAGGCCCTTCATCTCTAAAATTCCTTTTCTTCCAGACTAGCTACTATAAAGTTTTCCAATTTGTTAAGGAAATTTTCTTTTACAAAAATTCTTTTTGTAAACATTTTCTTTCCCTGTAATCTCCGCTTTAAAATGTCTTGCCTCTGAAGAAGTTCTTTCATGCTCTTCAATCGACCGCCGTCAAGTTTCCACGAAACATGGTGATCACGACCCTTGTCTTCTTTTCTGACACCTCACTGAACCTTGATGAGTGATGAAAAGGGTAGAGAGAGAGAGAGAGAGAGAGAGAGAGAGAGAGAGAGAGAGAGAGAGAGAGAGAGAGAGAGAGAGAGAGAGAGAGAGAGAATACACTAATATAATTGGGTCTAACTCGGGATGCGTGGAAACTTTTATATTAGTAAGAGAGCTTTAGTATTTCAGTAACAAAAAAAAAAAAAAAAAAAAAAAAAGTATAATGCTATTTAGTTCTCAGATTAACAACATTCCCATCTCTGAAAAAAAGTTTGCATTATTGCAAGAACAATTTGTCTATTTTCTTCAGTGCACATAATTGAGATTAATAATTTTTTTATTTAAAGCCACATCTCAACTTGGATACAACCAAACTAAAGGTTATTTCTGCTCGAAATTATCAGTAAGGTCAGATCATGTAAAGTACATTTGCCGACAACAACAACATTTTCAAACTTGAATGTAACTTTACTGGTATGATTATTCAAAGAAATGTAATATTTTATTTAGCAAAAGGAAATGCATGATCTTGATTTCGTCATTTTCACTACCTATTTTGGGACTGATTGCGGTAAATGAATTAGAATTTATTTTTACCCAATCCCTCAAAGTTGTCTTTGTATAACCTGCAGATTCTTTAGTACAGCGGCTTCGGTATCCCGCAGATTTAAGAATGAGTGATCTTCCGCCGTAAAAGACCAAGGGTTTGGCCAAACAAGAAAGATGATTTAAAACCCTTCTTTAAAAGTCAAGCGTGTACTTTGTGGTACCAAATACAGTGATAAAAGACCGTATTATCTCTCTCTCTCTCTCTCTCTCTCTCTCTCTCTCTCTCTCTCTCTCTCTCTCTCTCTTAGAGGAGGAAACTTAAGATTTCAAGTACGTTTACCCATGTCGGCTATGAATTAAACGAACCAAATTTGTCTTGATGAAGACGGAACACAGGTGAGCAAATGTATGCACATATTTTTGAGACCCACTGATTCCAGAGCAATTTATCTTTGTAATGGTATTTAATACCATGAAATGAAACATGTTTCTTTTCTTAAAGAGACTCCGCCTTTCTGAGACCTAAACTCAACGGCTGTCATGTTATATTTACAACTTTTAAAACGGGCCGCCTGAAACTACGCGGTTACTACATTTTTTTTTTTTTTCGCTTTAAAAGAATCCCCATACGTACGTCTATTTATTTAACGCTGCAGCGACAATCTGTTTTAGATACAATGCGGAGTTGAACTCGGTTGTTACTGCTCTTGTTTTTATTGTGGTTCACAGTCGATGTTTGTTTTCAATTTCATTTTTTAAGTTTTTAATCTTTCTTGAAGCCTTTTATATATATATATATATATATATATACACGTATATATATATATATATATATATATATATATATATATATATATATATATATATATATATATAGATAGATAGATAGATAGATAGATAAACCTATCAATTCAAATCATTCTCATTATTTGACAATGAGACATGTTCTTTCTTTCCCTGGACTCTGGTGGAAATTCGGTTTTGTAATTAAGCAATTTTCCTGGTTGAAATGAGATACTTAAGTAAGATATGTAACAGAAAGAGAGATAAATTGGAGCCGTCATGGTCTTTTAATCTCTACCCTTCTCCTCTTCCCGTTTTTATTCATACTAACTGTACTCATTCTTTTATTATTATTATTACCAGCTAAGCTACAACCCTAGTTGGAAAAGCAGGATGCTATAAACCCTAGGGTGCAACAGGGAAAAATAGCCCAATGAGGAAAGGAAATAAACAATAAACAAGAAGGGAAGGAATGACCAATTAAGTTAGAATATTTTGGTAACAGTAACAACATTAAAGTAAATCCTTCATTTATATAAATGATAAAAACATAAAAAATTAAACACAAGAGGAAGAGAAATAAGATAGAATA